>NW_011499973.1:192915-209752 GCF_000495115.2 Populus euphratica | reverse complement strand
TATTATCACAAATGCATTTATATCCAGTACATCATCCCAGCGCCCCTGGTTCCATCCCAATCAATTATATTAATTAGAACAACCAAAATAGTGAAAGGTATTTATATGTGATCACGTGCCAAAAATTTAATTAGTATAAAAATCTGCATAATTAATCAATCAATCATTACTGATAATCTTATTTATTTCTATAAGCTTGGATAGTTTATATTTAATATTTGATATGCTAAAGTAAATTATAATTATCTTTAAAAAAATACAATACTATTTAAAAAAAATATTTTGAATATATATATATATATATATATATATATATATGCGCACCCGCTACAGTAAATAAAAATTATGAATTTATGTTTTAAAAATTTTATAGTATATTTATAATTTAAGAATTTTTTTTTGTAAAAAAATAAAAATAACTTTTTCATTGTGATATTTTAAATTATATTATATTTATTTTTTTAATTAAAAAATTACGAGCTATGAAAGATTTAAGTTTTGTAGTTGTGTTAAGTATACTATCAAGTCTCTAAATAGTAGGGATTGACACTCTATCAAACTCTTGAACTTGCATGAATCCACTGAGGACTTTAGGACCAGCAGGAACTTACACAGATAATTGGATTTATCTCGTGGCGCCTAAACTCGGAGCCCTAGTTGCTGCTGCCACCTACACGGCTATGAAGCTCCGGGAGGAAGAGGTGGGTCCACCTCGTGAACCGCAATGCCATATACATCCGAAGTCAGGGGCATTCGTGCTTGCAGAGATCAGCTTGTGGGGTTCTGATGCTATTAATTATTGCAGTCGTCTCGGATAATGTGAGACAATATGATACATGATTGTAAGAAAGAGTCCATGGGACAATGTGGGACAACATGATTAACATCTTCGAAGATTTGTGAAGAATAATAAGGTGAAAGAGCCCACGGCCGACAGGGTGATTACCATCTCTTTCAGTCATTATATATAATCCGTAAGATTTGGTTAAGATTTTAAGTTGGATTGTAAGAAAGGGCCAGCATTATGCATATACTTTCTAGAGTAAGATTTTTTTAATTAAAAAAATACAAAGATGTTTACTTATAATAAAGTAAAAAATATATACAAATTAATCGATCATAAAAATATTAAAACAAAAAAATAATTTTTCTAAGTAAATACGAGTATAAGTATTTAGTCTCTATAGCGTGTGTGTGTAAAGCTCGCACACTATAATAAGCTTATAAAATAAATATACTTAATAGTGTTATAATTACAAACTAATATTAGATAAATAATAAAAATTAAATGTGCAATGAAGTTAATATTCTACAAGAAAAAAATTATGTTTGTGATAAAATAAACTTAAAGACTGAATAGAATGAGTTGTAATAATTCACAATATTTTATAAGAAAATATAATAATACTAACATTTGTGTTCAAAACAAAGAGCAAGGACATGATAATTCAATTAAGATTAGGGTAATTTTTTTTGTAATCAATAAAAAATCTGACAAAATTTCTTTTATATTTTTAGATACCAAGTTATAAACTTTTCTTCCACAATCCTTAATTATCAAATTTCTTACTCATCCTATCAGTAATTTCTCATCTCTTTACATCACAATTTCTCAATAATCAAATTCATACATGTTTAAATAATTTAATATCACACATATACATGGATACAATCCAAAGAACTATTTTACAAATTATTATTGAAGTACTTTACACAATTCAAAGATTTACAAATAAGAATTATTAATAAAATTATAATCAAAATAAGTACATAATTAAAGAAGAAATTCATAATTAAAGCTATACTACACAAAAGGGTTTTCAATAAACTATTGATGCATTATACATAACATAAATGATAAATTCATTCATTATAAAATGATACCCAATAAAATATAAGAAAACTAATCTATTGATCAGTCTGATAAGGGGATGTACCTGAAAATTGATTTAATACAATAATTCGATTAGACAAATAAAAAAAAAGATATCTATAAAATTCTTTCTACTTTCTTCCTTTCTTTTTGAAAATTTAGTCAAAAAATCATTAAATGAACTTGTTCATCCAGTATTATATATATTAATTAAATTTTAGAATAATCTATGTTTTTTTTTAACATCAACCAAAAATATATTTATTCTTATCTCGCCCAACTAACTTGGTATTACTTCACTAATAGATGATTAATTTATCATAAGTCCATTCAACAAGCGCTAATTTCATCAATTCAAAAGTTAATTTAATGTTTTACCCATCATCAAGGTACAATTCTTATTAAATAGAAAATTAATTTCTCATCACATTTATTTACCAGGACATTAATCATATTAATTCAGGAATTAGTTTAATGATTTGCTCATTTACGAGGGTTTTAACCCATTAACCAGATAATTAATTCCTTATCACTCTCATTCAACTGGGCATTAATCCTAATAATTCATTAATTAATCGCATATCTTATTTTCTCAAGTTAATAATATAATAATTAATTTATTAACCATAATTAATCAGATAAAAATACATATTGAAAAAATAATGAATTTGGACACTGTGTAATTAACTGACGATTGAGTTTAAGCCGAAGTTCCTTGCTGTGGTGTCAGCCTGACAACCTCTCCTGAATGGATAAGTATATCATATCATTATTCTACTTTTTATATTGACACAAAATTAATAAATAAAATCCTTCAAATTATCATTTCATTTGCCTAAATCAAATTTCAAAGGAAACATGTATATTCTTTAATTATTATTTTTTTGACCAAAATTTAACTAAAGGAAAACATAAAAAAAATTTCATGATCTATTCACTTTTTAAATAAATACGCATGTAAGTATTTAGTCTTGATAGCATATGTATATAAAGCTCGCGCTACCATAAGCTTATGGAGCAAATATACTTAATATTGTTATAATTACAAACTAATGTTAGATAAATAATAAAAATTAAATGTGCAATGAAGTTAATATTCTATAAGAAAAAAATTATGTTGGTGATTAAAAAAACTTAAAGATTGAATAGAATGAGTTGTAGTAATTCACAATATTTTATAAGAAAATATAACAACCCCAACATTTGTGTTCAAAATAAAGAGCAAGGACATGATAATTCAATTAAGATTAGGGTAATTTTTTTTTTGTAATCAATAAAAAATCTGGTAGAATTTCTTTTATATTTTTAGATACCAAGTTATCAACTCTTCTTCCACAGTCCTCAATTATCAAATTTCTTACTCGTCCTATCAGTAATTTCTCCTCTCATTACATCACAACTTCTCAATAATCCAATTCATACATGTTTAAACAATTTAATATCACACATATACATGGATGCAATCCAAAGAACTATTCCATAAATTATTATTGAAGTACTTTACACAATTTAAAGATTTACAAATAAGAATCATTAATGAAATTATAATCGAAATAAGTACATAATTAAAGAAGAAATTCATAATTAAAGTTATACTACACAAAAGGGTTTTCAATAAACTTTTGACACATTATACATAACAAAAACAATAAATTTATTCATTATAAAATGATACCCAATAAAATATAAGGAAACTAATCTATTGATCAGTCTGATAAGGGGATGTACTTAAAAATTGATTTAATACAATAATTCGATTACACAAATGAAAAAAAAATATTTATAAAATTCTTTCTACTTTCTTTCTTTCTTCCTTTTTTTTTTTTGAAAATTTAGTCAAAAGACCATTAAATGAACTTGTTCATCTAGTATTATATATATTAATTAAATTTTAGAATAATCTATGATTTTGTTTTTAACATAAACCAAAAATATAGTTATTCTTATCTCACCCAACTAACTTGGCATTACTTTCACTAAAAAATAATTAATTTCCTATAAATCTATTCAACAAGCGTTAATTTCATCAATTCAAAAATTAATTTAACGTTTTACCCATTCATTAGGGTACAATTCTCATTAAATAGAAAATTAATGTCTTATCACATCTATTTACTAGAACATTAATCATATTAATTCAAGAATTAGTTTAATGATTTGCTCATTTACCAGGGTTTTAACCCATTAACCAAAGAATTAATTCCTTATCACTCCCATTCAACTAGGCATTAATCTCAACAATTCATGAATTAATTTATTACATTGCATATCTTATTTTCTTATGTAAATAATATAATAATTAATTTATTAACCAAATTAATCAGATAAAATACATATTGACCAATAATGAATTAGGACACTACGTAATTACCTGACGATTGAGTTTGATCCGAAATTCTTTGTTGTGGTGTCGGCCTAACAGCCTCTCCTAAATGGATAAGTATACCATATCATTATTTTACTTTCCATATTCACACAAAATCAATAAATAAAATCCTTCAAATTATCATTTCATTTGCCAAAATCAAATTTCAAAGGAAACATGTATATTCTTTAATTATTATTTTTTTGACCAAAATTTAACTAAAGGAAAACATAAAAAAAAAATTTATGATCTATTCACTTTTTAACATAAATTTCATCTATTTCCTATATAATCTCATCATCTCATCAAAAAATTTATATTTTATTTTTCTTATTATCATTTTGCCAAAAATCCCTTCTTCAAGAAGACCTAAAATTTTGCTTTAATTACCATAATTTTTTACTTTCTCTACTCACTTCAATAATCTTAAATCACTTTCACAATCAATTATAATTTTCCCTAAGATTTATCAAGAACCCTAATTCTTCATTTCACAAAGTTCAATCAACTTAAAATATAAATTCTTTAAAAATCTTATTTAAAAGTATGAGGGCATTTTACCAAGCAATAGCCAAAGCTTTAACACTTTTAAATTGAATTCCTTACTTGAATTTTTTTCCTCTTTCTTGGTCGAGAGCTCCCTTTTCCTTTGAAAATCAAGTTTGTTCCTTTTCTTTTCTTTCTTACCCCCCCCACACACACACTTAACCTTTTTTAAAATGCCTTCTATATCCCTCAATTCTTTCTTCCCCTAGCACGTACACACACTTACACGCGTATATTTATTTAACTTTTTTAAAATACCTTTTATGTCTCTAAATAGTAACTTTTATAATTTTTTAGTAAAATTTCTTGAATCCTAACAGCTGTTTATACCAAATCTTCCCGAGTTATTTTGAATTTCACTAAGTTACTCATTAGTACTATCAGTTTCATGAAATTTACTTCTATAAAAATTTCATTTGCATTTCCATGTTTATTTATTTTTTATATATATATTTTAACACTCAAACAAAATATTTCAATTCAGATTCTCAAATATATCATCATTCTTATAATTTAATTTATTAATTTCACTCATTTTTTATGATCTGAAATTTTATTAATATCAATAATGTTACTCAGGATTTTATAGAAAAGCTATAACAAATGATTTAGTTTATCAGTTTTCTCTATATGATTTAGTTTTAAAGAAAAAAATACAAAGTTAAATTCTCAACCATCTTATTATTAAAAAAATAAAATTAACAAAGATAATTTTTAGAAAAATCATAACAAAAACACAATAAAAAAACATATAAGAAAACACTATAGCAATTCACAATGCTTTCCCATATGATTTAATTTTATTGTAATATAATTCTCAATTAGCTCAATATTAAAAAACTAAAATTGACAAAGATAATTTTAAAAAAATCATAACAAAAAAATAGTTATGTGGGGAAACATTGTAGCAATTGACAGTATTGCAAAAAACATTATAAAGTTAAATTCTCAATTAGATTAATATTAAAATAATAAAAGTAATAAATATAATTTTTTTAAAAATCATAGGAAAAAATAAAAAAAAAACCACATGGGAAAACATTGTAGCAATCTATAGTAGTTAATGATAATAATAGCAATAGGAATAACATAGCAATCATTTTTAATTTTACCATTCAAATAAAATATATGGTTGTTTTTCAATATTGATAACATTTTTTTTTATCAAATTTATTAATTAGGTTATTAATAATATTAATTATAATAAAAATAATAATATTTTTAATACAAATAATAATATTTTTATTATTAAAACTATAAATTGAAATAAAAATACTAATATTTATAACACAAATAATATTTTTATTATTAATATTTTTAATTATAATAAAAATAATAATATTTATAATACAAATAATAATATTTAGAAACCTAAAACTTTAGAACCTTGGGTCTTGGCATGGGACCCAAGACAATTGAGTCATTACCCAGGACCCAATTCTTTTAGGTCAAAATGATAGACCTATTAGCCTTGAGTTCTTCATTGGATCCAAGAGAATTAGGTCATGATACAGGACCCATGAGAATTGAGTTCTCTACAAGACCCAATAACCTTAGATCCCAACACCGGACCCATAAGAATTGGGTCTTCCACAGGACCTATTAGCCTTGGGTTCTGACACAGGACCACTTATATTTGGGTCTGACATGGGACCTAAGAGAATTGGATCCTCGTGCCTGACCTATGAGAATTGAGTTCGGATACTGGACTCATTACCCTTCGGTCCTTCGCCCTATTCAAGAGAATTGGATCCTGATGCTTGACCCATGAGAATTGGATTCCTCGCAGAACCCGTTAGCCTTGGATCTTAATGCATGTCCTAAGAGAATTGGGTTCTGACTTATTATCCATAATAATAATATTTTTAATATTAATAGTTTTAATTGTAATAAAATAATAATATTTATAACACAAATCATAACATTTAGAAACTTAAGACTTTGGAACTTTGGGTCCTAACTCCGAACCCATAAGAATTGAGTTCTCCACTGAACTCATTAGTCTTAGATCCTAACGCTTGACCTATAAAAATTAGGTCTGGATGCTGGACCCGTTACCTTTGGGTCCTAATAGAGGACCTATCACCCAAAATAATAATATTTTTAATAAAAATAATACTAGTTTTAATATTAATACTTTTAATTATAATAAAAATAATAATATCTATAACACCAATAATAATTTTTAGAAACCTAAGACTCTAGAACCATGGGTCCTAACTTCGAACCTATGAGAATTAGGTCTTAATGGAGGACCCATTACCCTTGGGTTCTAACACCGAACCTAAAAAAATTAGATCTTGATGTAGACCCATTACCCTTGGGTTCTGACACCGAACCTAAAAAAATTGGATCTTGATGTAGGATCCATTAGCCTTGGGTTTAGACCTAGTGGAGAGGGTCTGCAGACCCTATGAGAGCTAGCCTGCACCTAGTGCGGTGGTCTCCAAACCAAAGTGCACGATTCTGCAAACCCCAGCAAGTGGGTCTATAGACCTGCTAGCCTAGGTTTGCAGTTAGGTGCGTGAGTCTGGCCCTAGCACCTAGGGTACACAACCTCAGCGTCAGCTGTCTATAGCTGATTAGTAGTTAAAAATATATTTTTATAAAGGTTTTATATCATCATATTACACTTAAAGTATCATTAAATTCCTAACTTAGGAATGTTTTATAATAACAAGTCTGATAATATAAGATATCTTTAATTTATGGTAAATGTTCATTTCAAATATAAGAATGTTTTACAATTCAAAGGATTGATTGATTTGTATAATTATTGAAATTAAGAAGATAAAGAAAGAGCTAAACTCAAAGAAGAGATGCTAAACTGGAACATTATTCAGTTATTGGATCATAACTGAAGCTATAGAATTTGGATTTAGATTTGATTTATATGGATAAAATGTTAAGACATAGACTTAAGACTTTCATGAGACTCTAAGATTCAAAAAGGCTGTTTTCAAGTTTAAATTGCAGCAATAATAGAGAAGTCAGAATCTGTCTTGCAGCCTAGACAATGTTCAATGTTCAGCCTATATCTTGAGTTTTAGAAGTCCCAATGCACCGATTCTTTTTTGTGGAACGATGAGACAATTTCTTGAAACTTTTATGAAGACTATCTATTCAAATTAAGATATTATCAATGATATTTTATTCAGACAAGAAGATAAAGATTATCACAAAGTCAAGAGGTAGTCGCCCACTTAACAGTTAGTCATCAAATTAATAGTTCTAAATTTTGGCTTATAAAAGGAGGTTTTTGCCATGTATTTAGGCATCTTAGTGTTCAGATCAAGATCACTCTCTCTTTTTGTTTTGTAATGTTCAAGTTTTATTTCATGTTATATTAATCTCTTATTTATGTTGTTCATTTCCTTTCCTTTTCTTAGTTAATGTATATCATTATTATGTTTTTATTTTATTTATTTATGCTTCTTTTCTTTATTGTGTTTAGCTAAATTTATTTAGTCATGGTGAAAAGGGCATACTAATGGTGTAGGAATATGTATAGTTTAAACTCAACATGAACTTTAATATTTGATGCTAACATGTTTTGTATTTGTTATCTTACTCTTAATACCTTACTTGTTAAATGGTTAATCTATTATTTCATAACCAATTGTATGGTATAACTGACACCTATTGATTAGTACTTAAAAGTGTATTTTTATCAAGGTTTTATATCATCATATTGCACTTAATGCATCTTTAAATTCCCTAACTAAAGCATGTTTTATAATAGCAAGGTTGATCATATAAGATATTTTTAATTTATGGTAAATGTTCATTTTAAATGCAAACATGTTTCACAATTCAAAGGATTGATTGATTTGTTTAACTACTAAAAGTGAAAGGACAAAGAAATGGCTAAGTTTAGAAAAAAGATGTTGATTTAATTTAAACTAGAACATCATTCAGTCATTGGGTCATATTTTTAGTTGTAGATCTTGGATTTTAGTTTGGTTTATATGGCTAGAAATCTAAGACATAAGCTTAAAACATTCATGAGGGTCCAAGACTCAAGTCTGTCATTTGGAAGTCTAAATCTTAGCATCAAAAGAAAAGTCTGAATCTATCTTGCAGCCCAAACACCGTTCAGTGTTCAGCCCATATCTCAAGTTTTAGAAGTCCAAATAAACTCATTGTTTTTTTGTTGAAAAGCTGAGATAAATTTTCAAAACTTTCATGAAGACTATTTATTCAAATTCTGATGCTAGCAATGATGTTTTGTTCATACAAGAAGATAAAGGTTGTCACTAAGTCAAGAGATGGTCACCCACTCAATAATTAATCATCAAATCAATAGTTATAAATTTTAGCCTATAACAGAAGGCATTTGCCATACATTTTGATATTTTGGTTTTCAGATTAAGATTATTTCCTTACTTGCTTTCTTTCTTTTTAGTTTTAATGTTCTAGTTTTATTTCATGTTATAATTTCATTAATATCTTGTGTATGTCTTTCATTTCCTTTACTATACTTATGCAATTATGTTTTCATCTTTTTTTAAAGCTATTAATAACAAATCATCCAATTGGAACCTCTTTTGTATGTGGTTTTCAGTTGAGTACTAAAAAGAGTTTATATTATACTTATTTGAAATACTATTAGTGGATCCTCTCACCTTGATATTTGCTTTTATCATTATTTAATCCTCACAATAATCTCATATCTTAAAATTCTCTTTAACTCACCATCATCATCATATAGTTAACCTCCCTATGATTTAACATCAGTCTTGCCATATTATTTATTACTTTGACACTCCTGTATTTGGGAGAAGACATTATTTGTTTGATTGTGTCACCTATGTTATGAAAGAAATTTGATTTGTTGTTAATATAAGTTATCACCATGAATACTTGATCACATTTACAAATATTGGCATTACTCAAATAAAATAATTAATATAATCATGTTAATAATTTATAATCTGATTGGAACCTCTTTTATGTGTGGTTTCTAGTTAAGTAATAAAAGGAGTTTATACCATACTTTTTTAAAATATCATTAGTGAATCTTTTAACCTTAACAATTATTTTATCCTTGTTTAATCTTTATATCAATATCACATCTCAAAATTTTTAGTCAACTTCTTTTCATTTGTTGATTATAATTTTATATAGTTCACCTCCCTGTGGTTTCATCACGATCTTACCAGGTTATTTATTACTTCGACACTCCTACACTTACGATAAGACTGATCTTTTGATTGTGCAAATAACCTGGGGCATAACCCCACCCCCACCCCCTCCTTGCAACCTGTGGAACTCTCAATGGTAAGGCATGGTAGCCCCAATGCCAAGTGTCTGGGCATGGGCTTTCTGCCCCACCATACCCTCCCAAAATTTACATTGATTATTTTCTTCCAAGTCATCCTTTCAATGTCAAATGCACCCCCAATGCAAAGACAACATCACCCTACCCCTGCAATCTTTGCAACTCTTTGTGACAAGGGCAGCTCCGCCACTACACTGCTTCAATCCATAGTGTCATGAATCTTGATGAATAGGACTTTTGCTAACACTGTTTCAATCCACAATGCAAAGAGTCTTGATAAATAGAACTTTTTCCGCATGATTTAGCTTTATGTATAAGATATATTTTTATTTATTTTTCCTAAGAGTTAATTCTTGTTGTGAAGAACAAACGATATTTATTTCTATAAGAATATCATGTAAATATAATTTATTTTTATAAAAAATATAAATTAAATATAAATTACAATAATTTCTTTACATCACTATAAAATTAAAAAAATGATTAACTATTATTTAAAAAGTAGAGCTAAACAAGTTTAAAAAAATAAGAAAAAGTGTATTAATCAAAATTTGAATATAAAAGTAATACAAAGTAAAAACAAAAAACAAAAAACATAAATAAGGGAAAGGATATTAAATAAAATTTAATAAAAAAGCTTTTTAAAAAATATCAAGCATTGCTAAGCCTAGCCAGGGATCTAAAAGCCTAGACTTAGACTTGTATAACTGTTTGATTTTTTTAAGGAATTGACACACATGTCGCTTGCACTTGTTTTATTGTTTAATGAACAAAATGTTATATATTGTGGCAAATTACCTGTCATTATCTTCACTATTTTTTTATCACCTCTAATGACTAAAAAAATAAAGATTCAAGTTTTAAGGTCCAAAATACCTATTTTTCAACTTGTTTTTACCAAACAACACCATATAAACCTTACCAATCTCATTTTCATTCCCAGAACAGCATTTAATATCTCTGGAAAAAAATAATTCAAATTTTAAAAAGTTATAATGATTCTGATCTACTTTTTTTTTTCTTACATTGGTATAGGATAAACACAACCTTTATTGATTTTTTATATTTTTCTTGTGGACATATTTGGTGCCCTAGTAAGGTCTTTTGTTTTTTTCTAGATTTTAGGACCTGACAAGGACTATCTACTCCTCCACCTATGCGCTTCCTAGAAAATGAGCCTTGGCGAGGAAATCTATTACTTCTATTTGTTCAAATGTATTTAAATAGGAACCTCTAATATATTTTATGCATTAGCTGCAAGATTAAATCTTAGATGTTCGACTCTTCAATTTTATTGTTGTTTTCATTCAAATATTCTAAAATTATATGATCATATCTTCACAATGCTAAGGTCTAGTGTTGATATTTTGATTATTTTGTTTAAACTTGTGATTATTGAGACTTTTAAGAACTAATATTTTTGCAAACTATTTGAGCTCTTGCAAATGAACTTGCTCTTCTTAGAGCTTTAATTAAAGATATCACAGAGAAATCAATGATAGACTCAATGACGATTATAAGGAATTAATATGTGTTGTCTAATCTAGAGACACCTTTATTACTTTTAAAAAACTCCATCAGAAACTACTTAACTCTAAGGCATCCTTTCTAGCAGCCAAACCTGAGCAATCATATTTTCTAGTCATTTTCAATCTTGTAAGTCGAACTACAATGGCCTAACATCCAATGTTTGACTCATGAATAGTAATATAATTTTGTTTTAGTTACCTAACAATGCAAATTACTACCTTACATCAACTACTGGAGGATCAGATTTAACTCCAGGAGATAATTTTTTACGGTCATATTTGGCCTACTACCAAATTGTAATGTTCAAGGTTATGTTGCAAGATAATGTCCCTCCATACACCTAGTACCAGTTTAACTATTTACCAATAATTTCAATGTAATGATGACCAATACCAATTCACACTGTCAACCAAGAGCTTATTTTGTTGCCAATGCTCCCAAGACTTCATCATGGCTCCTAGATAGAGAGGTGTTTCTCACCATGTTACCTCCAACTTGAGCAACCTCCCATTGCTTGTACCCATATACTAGCTCCGATGACATTATATCAAAGATGGCTTAAGTCTCTCCGTAACTCAAATTAGTTCAACATCTCTTAAAACTCCTTAAATTACCTTTATATTAGAAAATGTTCTTTATATCACTTGCATGAAAAGGGAATTTGATTTTAATTTTTTAATTTTGTACTTACTATAATGTTTCAGCAAAATTCTAATCATCTACTTTCCTTGTAAAGAAACTTGATATGAGGACAACACTTTTAAAGGGTCAAACTGAATATTGAGTATATGAGTGGTCGATATATTCACTATTTGTTGTTTTTTTCTAGCATAAAGATCTCGTTTTTTTAATGGCAATATAGATCAGGACATATAACTATTCCAATTCTAAAGCACATCATTTCTCATAATCAACTAGGTTTACCTTTCTCTTTATACTCTAACTTATCATATAATGCTTGTCTTTGCAATAAAAGTTAAAAATTAATTATCTTTTTCCATTTCAAAACTTATCTCCTCTCAACCACTTGAAATAATATTCTCTGATGTATGAACTTCACCAATAATCTTACATGATGGCTTGAAGTACTATATTATTTCCATTAATCATTTCATCAAATAAGTCTGGTATTATCCTCTCAAGCAAAAATAAGAAGTAGATGTTTTCATTAGATTTAAAGTCATAATTAAAACATATTTTGATAAAAAAAAATAATCAAAACTCCTTACTCTAATAATGGTGATGGATACATATCTCTTATTAGTTTTCTTGCCACTTATGATATATCTCATCTCACACACTTGAATATTATAGATTTTCTAAACGACACAATATTTATATTATTGAATTAGGTCTAGCATTACCATCACATGCTTCTTTTCCTCTAATTTACTAATCCCATGCATTTACCACTGTAGTTCACCTAATCCGTTGCATGTCAATTCTAACACTCAATTTGTTTTCTCCTTATATACATATATTTAGCATTGGTCATTAGTCTAAATTACAACGCAACCTCTTTCTAGCACTACTTTACTAAATTACCTTCACTAAACTTACTACGTAACCTTCGTTAGCTTTGCTTACGTAACCTTGATTTTAGTTAGGTCAGGAAATTATTCCAAATTACAAATTCAAAGTTTCTTTCATCCAAAGCAACATTTCTCGAGCAAAGTATATCAATAAGAAGAGAAAAAATTGATTACTATAAGTCTTTGATTGTTTATGTTACCTTTGGCTTAGACCTTATACCCTCCATAAACTTGATTCAAGTTCTAAACCTTGTGTCTTTCTTGGCTACTCTTCAACTCAAAATGCTTACCATTTCCTTGATCCTTCAACTTTAAAAATATATATATTTCAAGGCATGTTAAGTTTGTTGAGTGGATATTTCCTTTCTCTTATCTCTCTAATCAATCACATCATTCATAACCTAGTACTATTATGAAGCTCCATTACACTCATCTTTGCATAAGCCTTTACCTATTGCATTTTTGCATAAACCTTAATTATACTTTAATTCTAGGCAACCATTACTAAATTCCAATCTAACTTTGACTCACCACCTCCTTTTTCATACCATGACTACTCGATCCAAGAATAACATTCATAAACCTATTAGAAAACTGAATCTTCATATCTAACTATCCAAATCCAATGATCTTGAACTAACTACAATAACCAAGCTCTTGAAAATCTTAGGTAGTGTCGGGTTGTATTTGAAGAGTATGATAGTCTAGTTCATAATGGAATATGAAAGCCAGTACCACCTTATTCGAATTCCAATATTACTGATAGTAAGTGGATTTTTAGAACTAATTGTTTTAGTAGATGTAAAGGGATTTCATCAATGTCTAAGATTAGATTACTTTGACACATCCAATCATGTTGTCAAACCAACCATTATTCTTGTTGTTCTCAATCTAGGTGTGAGTCATGGTCAGACTTTGCGATAACTTAATGTAAACAATGCATTCTTACAAAGCCATTTTTTAGAGAAAGTTTAAATGACTAAATCCTAGGCTTTGTTGATTAGGATACTATATCTTATGTGTGAAAGCTTAAGAAAGTAATTTATGACCTCAAACAAGCTCCCCAAGCATGGCATCATGAAGTTCACACCTTTTTTATTCATTATTGCTTTAAAAACTCTCATGTTGAAGCATCTCTATCTATACATAATGTTGATGGAAACATTATGTATAAATAATAGTTAATATTTTTTATTGATAATTTGATTCTCATTATTCACAATGTTGAGATAGTGAATAGTTTTGTAACAATTCTTGCTCATTAGTTTTATATATATATATATATATATATATATATATATATATATATATATAGAATTCTAGATTATTATCCTATTTTTTTGGTGTAGAAGTTATTCCAAACAAAGATGATGTATTACTTTCTGAAAGGCATTACATCATAGACATTCTAGCTCATACACACATAACAAATACCAAATCAGTTTTCACTCCAATACCATTCACTCTAATACTATAAAGTCCTTTGATGTTAAACTTTGGCTTTTCTTTTTCTAATCCTACATAGTATAAAATTTTAATTAATAGTTTTCAGTATCTCTTAATCACAAGGCCTAATACTGTCTTTGTTGTTAACAAGTTCGATCAGCATGTGCATCATCTAACAACTAATTATTGAGATATTATCAAGTGTCTCGTACCTTATATGTATTGTACAATTGGTAACTTGTAGATTTATTATAATTCACAACTAAGTTTGCATGCCTTTTTTTTTATATTGAATTGGTTATATCTTAGAGTTCCACTCATCCATTAAAGTTGAACTCAATTACATATGCTTGATCTTGGTGTTAAACTTTCTTGTTGTCATGTGGTATTTTATGATAATGTGAGGTATAGTCAACTTTGTTATATTTTACTATAGTACTAGTTAGCTGCTCACGCTATGTCGTGAGCTTACTTTTTATTTTTATAAAAAATTATAATTAAATAATATCATTTTTTCAATATTAATAATTTTTTAAATTTTATTAATTATTTTATTAATAATATTAATTATAACAAAAACAATAATATTTATAATACAAATAATAATATTTTTATTATAATATTATTAATTATAATAAAAATATTAATATTTATAATTAATAAATAATTAAAATACAAATAATTATATTTAAAAATCTAAGACCCAGGAACTTTGGGTCTTAATAAAGTACCTAATAAAATTGGGTCCTGATACTAGACTCAAGACAATTGGATCCTAACACAAAACCCAATGAACTGGGTCTAGACATAGGATCCAAGAGATTAGGCCTAATGCAAGACCCATTGTACCCCTTTGAATAGTAAAAATATAAATTATTGTTCTTATTATCATTAATAAATTTGAAATAAAATATTATTACCACCAAATAAAACATATATAGTTTATTTGAAGGATAAAATTAAAAATTATTATTAGTATTAGTATTTGTGTTATAAATATTATTAGTTTTACTATAATTAAAGGTATTAATATTAAAAATAGTATTATTTATGTTATAAATATTAAAATTTCTATTATAGTTCAAAGTATTATTATTTGTGGTAAAAGTATTATCATTTTTATTATCATTAATGATACTAATATTAAAAAACAGTATTATTTATGGCATAAATATTATTATTTAACTTGTCTACTCAAAGTTTTATATTTTTTAATCTTTAAAAAAACAATTATGGTTTTTCTTCAATACTAATAGTAGTTTTTTAAAATTTATTGATGATGATGATGATAATGATGATAGAAGTAATAGTAGTAGTAACATTTAATTTTACATTTCAAATCAAATCTATAATTATTTTTCAAAATTAATAATATTTTTTCAAATTTATTAATTATTTTTTTAATTATATTAATTAAAATAAAATAATAATATTTATAAGACAAATAATAATAATATTATTATTATATTATTAATTATAATAAAAATAATAATATTTATAACACAAATGATACTATTTTTCATATTAATACTTTCAATTATAATAAAAATA
The DNA here is from genome assembly GCF_000495115.2 of Populus euphratica. Classification (NCBI taxonomy): domain Eukaryota; kingdom Viridiplantae; phylum Streptophyta; class Magnoliopsida; order Malpighiales; family Salicaceae; genus Populus; species Populus euphratica. The sequence goes on along the minus strand of NW_011499973.1, from coordinate 193,628 downwards.
ATTATATTTAAAATATAAATAATTATATTTAAAAACTCAAGAACCTTAGGTCTTGATGCAAGAACCAATATGACGCAAGAGCCATTAAGCTTTGGTCCTGATGCCAAACCCAAGACAATCTGGTCCAAACACCAAATCCAAAAAAAATAGGTTTTGATATAGGTCTCATTCCACTTGAATCCTAACATAGGACCCTAAAGAATTGGATCTCGATACAAAACTCATTATCCTTGGATCCTAACACAGGACCTAAGTGAATTAGGCCCTGAGGCAGGACCTATTAGACTCAGGTTCTAACACAAGACCTATTACTATTAGATCTTGGTGCAAGAACCAAGTAAATTGGGTCCTGATGCAGAGCTTATTACCATAGGGTCCTGATGCAAAGCCTGTTTAAAGGGTAAAAGTATAAATTATTGTTTTTATTATCATTATTATCATTAATAAATTTAAAATAAAATATTATTACCACCAAAGAAAAACTATATAGTTGATTTGAAGGATTATTATTATTATTATTATTATTATTATTATTTGTGCTATAAATATTGTTATTTTTATTATAATTGAAAGTATTGATATTAAAAATAATATTATTTGTGTTCTAAATATTCTTATTTTTATTATAATTGAGAGTATTAATATCAAAAATATTATTTGAGGTATTATTATTATTATTATTATTATTATTATTATTATTATTATTATTATTA
>NW_011499973.1:181245-192118 GCF_000495115.2 Populus euphratica | reverse complement strand
ATGCCTTTTAAAGATTAAACTTCTAGTGTGCTCTTACCAAGCCTCTTCTTCAGGCTCGTGTCCCTTAATTTTAAGATCGAGATTTGACCTGTCTCTCGAGCTCCATATTAAAAGGACATAATAGAGGTAATTATCCTTGTAAGTCCGTTGTTATTGTTCAAATTCCAGCTAATCTTTCGTTCAAGTATTTGATGAGCGCTATCTTTATCTTGAATGTAACTCAAACACAATGCTCTGCCTATATATACCACATGAATACAAACAAGGCGTGCAATCCTCACCATTTTCCTAATTGTAATGTAAACAATTATTATTTAATTATATCTGATATTAAACACGCTGGTTACAGCATTATAAAAACATGGTAAGAGTTTTAATAATTGATTTTACATTCCGCATTACCTGTTAAGATTTTATTTTATTTTCCATTTAGTACATGCCTTGTTTAATAATAATTTCATGCTCTACCGTACATTCCATAAATCTTCAATATTAACAAATGGCAATTTACAGTGCAGTCCAATCTTCAGCCTAGACAATGATGCAATTTACGCGTTCGGACTTGAAGAGTTGAGTCCTAAATATTTACAACTTCACATGTCCATGACAATCACCATGCACAGCGCACCTCGTATACTTCGGTGCCTTTTGCTCTGCGAAGATGTAAACCTCATCATATCCCTTCCTATAGAAGAATAAAAGATGAGATGCGTATCAGTAAATGCAAGTCCCAAACTTGGTAGCAATCTAATCTCCAAGAGTCAATTCACTCACCCGGCTTTCCCGCAATATGTGGGACTGTAATTGTAGATTAAATTGGCGAGCACCTTCCGAGAAGATGGCCTGTTCAAGGACTTCCTAGCCTCACTGCAGCACAAAATAAATTATTGAAATCAGTTTCTTTTTTATCTAATCACTCTTCTTTAAACAACAAAGTACCATAAATAGATGAAAAGAAAGGTCATGAAGCACGCAATTGGACTCTTAATGTCCTGAGGTTTATGGACTTCCGACAGAGTTCTCACAAAATACTACAGAAACAATCATGCAGCCATCGTAAACTTGCTGTACCATGCATGTGAATGACATTTGCTCTTTTTAAATAATGCAACCTCAATTCAGAATGCAAACACTCGAATTGCCTTCTCAGCATGAGCTAACAACTTCTCAGCACAACAAAATCCAAATGCAAACACTCGAATTGCCTTCTCAGCACATCTCAAAAAAGTTTACAGCATGAGCTAACAACTTTTCAGCACAACAAAATCCTCACCTGACAAAGAAGTTTGCAATGTGTTGGGTAACTTGAATGGCATCCTCTGAGTGTGGAATCATTGATAAACCCCATTCAAAAGCATTTTTCTGGAAATCATTTGGATGACAAGACACATTTCAGTCATTAGTGATCCCATCACTATAAGCAATTATAAAATTGCAATAACAGCAGGCAGATCGGGGGCAGAATGAAAATTGACAATTGCACCATACCATGAGGGACCATTTGTTCAAAGCATCTAGAAGTTAAAGTTGAGCTATAAAAATACCATCATGTCATTCTATCCCCCACCCCACCTGGTATGCATCATGTTAGAGCTAATAAAAAACTGCCATCTTTCAACTTCACAAAAGAGCTCAGGCCTTAACTCTAGCTCAATTTGATTAAATTGAATACATGGATTACTGATCTGTGTAAAGGTACTCAACCATTCATAAAAATTTAGAAAGAAAAAAGAGAAGGTGAAAGAACCAAACTCAACTTAAAACACATATACACAAAACTTGCTTATATGACACCATTGCTGTAAGAAAATAGTTTTGCATGTATTTTACATATAGATGAGGAGGAATGGAATACCAAGAGTGAAAATTAACTTGAGAATTTCTCCTGCAACTACAAATCACATATAGATGCCTCCCTTTATTCCAAAACAACCTTTTTTAAGGGTATATGGGACTCATCATCCTTCCCAAATTTCCTGAGTATCTGACTCCATATTTCATACAAGTACGTATTTGACCAACCAAAACATGCATCTGCAAACAAATCACAATAGCTCTAATGCAAAGCACATATAGCAATACCTCAGGATGCCATTGGAAGGCAGTCACAGGATAGCCGCAAGCTTGTACAGTGGAGACATAGACCTAGAATAGATGTTGGGATGAGAATGAGAGCTCTTCCAGCATAATACATTGCAAAATTAATGCATCCATTACCTGGTTATCTTCATCTGTACTAGTAGTCAAGATCTCAAAGAAACTAGATAGATGTTCATTCTCCAGAAACCGTTGTGGTGAGATGCCATACTGTTGCAATGGAAAATCAGATAAGTTAAATAAAACAACATGACACAGCCTTCTGGCTAAAGGATTAGGATTCTAATTTCAGAATAACAGTGGAATTTTAAAGATTAAAGACAGCATTAACAAAACAATCATGATTCAACAGCAAGTAGAAAAACTTTGAATTGAGGGAAGCAAACAAGCATGGATCATCTACCTAATCTAATCGAAATTCTGGTAATGCCAAATATAAATATTTCCCAATAAAGGAAACACAAACAAGAAACTCTAGATCCCATATGAGCTCCCAACTACAGCATCTTTCTGTCTTTGACTTGAGTGATACTCATCAGCCAATGTATTTTAGTTAACTTTTGAGAGACTATTTTTCAGTATAAGAGTTAAAAATATGCTTGGGTTATGAGGAAATCTAATTTACTTTTTCCTTGATTTGAATTAAATGCATGTCCAGACATTCCTTGATCTCCAATCAAGAGGAAATGAGAAGGTAATGCTGTTTTATAAGACAGAACACTGCACCAAAATAAAATTATATATATATAAAAATCACATGCTCCTTTTTGAAGTTTAAAATGCCTTTTAGTAGAGAATCCTAAACAAAGAGAGAAAGAGGTAAAAGGGTATCATGTGTCACTATATTTTACCATGCAACCGAATTCCAAAGGTACTACTAGTTTTTTGAACTCACACGATGGTTTTGCATGACTAGGCAATCTGTACTCAATCTTTTAAGCAAATCTGGAGGAAATCTGCAAAGAAATGTCGATGTTAATAAGCATGCTTGGTACAGTTAAAAGTATCATTTTGCTGCTGTTGAAGCACAACAGAACTTTTATAAAGAAAACAAAATTCACAGTAAATGTCAAAGAAGTTAGGAGAAACTGTAGCAATGATGTGATAACCATATCAAAGCCAGGGAAACTTCTCCATGCTAGTAATTAAGTCGGACTAAAATCACAGGTAAGCACTTGGCATGTCGAACATGACATTGAGATAACAGCATACTACAAGTTAAGAAGTCAAACAAATATTGATGACCAAGGTGCTATTAATTGGGTTTTATGATTGTTCACTTGCATATAAGAGAATTAGAAAAACTAAAACACCGACAAAAAAAAAATCAACTTTCTCTTTTTAGATCATCTAAGAACTTAAAGTTTTCTTGATTTAGCAAAGTGATTATTGGTTTCAAGACAGATTCAGGTACGCTGGTCATTGAGACAAATCCCTGCTTGCAGGATAAGCACTCATTCATTGCTATTTGCATTGTTTAACACATTAGGATCCTTTTCTGGCTCTCTAAAGAAACTAAGAACCTCGTTAAAAAAACAAAGTGTATCATGTTTGATAAATACAAAGATTTGAGAATGCTTACGCTATCCAGCACATGAGGAATGCTTAAGCTTTTATCAAAGCTAACAAGATGGGACAAAATTACAGTGCATATACCTCCGAAAAACAGTTCCTTCGATATTTATGTTATTCATAAATTGAAGAGTAGAAGCCTGATCTGCTCCATTAAATGTTTCCAGAATTTGATTGTCCTATTATCAAGAAAAAACAGTCATGCTCATAATTGAAAACAAAGGGAGTTCAAAAATTGTTGTTCTCAGGCATTTCTCAAGTGAAAGGATCTTAGAGTTGTAAGAATTTTCACAAATAGTGTATTAATATTTGAAATAACTACTTGGACAGTTTGACATTGATGGATGATCAAGCAAACAAAACAGAAAAGGCCGCATGAAGTCAATTATCATTGCAACAACGTTCACACTGCTGATATTTTTCTGTAATATTAGACGTGAGGGGCCAAAAAGGAGTTTCTAGCACACTGCTGATATTTTTCTGTAATATTAGACATGAGGGGCCAAAAAGGAGTTTCTAACACTTCACAACTGCACTGTAAGGCTGTGTTAAGTTAATTATGCATCTCACAGGGAAGCAGAATCGTTAGGAATAAAGTTTGAGACGAGTAGCTTGGTGACACAGAACAAAGACCGATTGATGTAAAAGGGGTAAAAGACTCGGAGAATAGAAAAGGGATAGATAACCAAGAATAACCAAGCTAATTTCCTAGATAGCAACAAAAGCTTCGTTGAATACACTGCAAAACACTGGAGGAAATCCACCTCTGTAAATTGAAATTGAAATTCTCAATTTAATATCATAATGACTAAAAAAATACACATTGTGTGCTTACATAGGCACACCAAAAGTCCTGAAGAGTCCTAATCACTATCGGCTATATATGATAAAACAAAAACACCCTACTGATACTAATAGTGATAAAATCCTAATTAATACCAAATATCCTAATAAGATAATAAATTGATACTTCTTCTACTTGCACTAAATCAGTCGCACATGATGGAAAATATGGGAATGATTGGAATGGAAATGTTAGATCATTACGGTCTATATATCCATACATTTTAGGTATTATGGACTACACATTACCTCACTAATGATCATTGTCAGGATTTCAAAGCCTAAGCAGATGGCATATACTGGGAAATGGAAGCCTGCATCATTCTTTGCTAAAATTTCCTGCAAGTTAAATACGATTGAATTGATAGCAGCTAGGAGGGTAAACCAACAGTACAATTTCCTATGTTTTCTTTTATTTATTTATTTGTGGTAAACTCCCAATACATTTCAAACGTGGAGATTCAAAACAAATTTTTATTATTTTACAAAATTACCAACCTTGAAAACTGCCTTCACAGTGTCGAAGTATAAACCAGTTTTAGCCCAGCCTCCTGTAAAGAGCACTCCATTTACCAGATTGAGCTTCTGCAATGCAACAACATAGAGCAAGCTTGACCTAATGGATATAACAAAAAGTCATGCTATCCCTTCTAATGATCATGCACAAAACTTTATATAATTCAGAATTTTGTATTTGATTTTTAAATTTTTTTTTCATCAACAAAGTTTTTAACTCCAAATCATTAACTCAACTAAGCATACTTAATTTCTGAATTATTAAAAAAAATAAAACTATTTCATTTCTCTAAATTACAATCAAATAAAAAAGCTCAAGAATTTCTCATTCCATTTTCCAAGTTCATCTTATCTGACGATCCATCTCCCTCTACTCGCTATAAAATAAATATCTGCACTTCTCCTTTAAAATCTCAATACCTCGAAAAGAATCTCTCGTGGCTCGTTATAAATCAAGGGAATAACCCTGGCACCAGCCGATTCAACAAACTTAACGTACGACGCCGCAATATACGAAGCGTTCGTCGCGTTGTTCAGCCTTCCGGAGGCACCGTCGCCTGGATGACTCAAAATTCCAATCACCGGCCGGAAATTCAACTTGATGTCCGGGGCCGAGCACCTAGGCATTGAAGGCGAGTCATCATCAGCGAGTTGACTCGGGGGGAGAATCGAAGGAGAAGAAGTTGTAGCTGTTGCTGCTCGAGCTAGGGTTAGCTCTTTAGAGAGTGACATTAAGAAAGGGATCCAAAGGTAAGTCCACATGTCTGGAGCAGTAGAGGAGGAGGAGGTTGAGGTGAGGGAAACGGCGGTGTCGTTTTGGAGGTCAGAGGTTTTGGCGGTAGGGGTAGAAGGGGAATTAGAGAGGAAGTGCGAAGGCATCTTGGAAAATTAGGAAGTAAATTAAGTTAGGGTTTGTGAGAGAAGGCGGAGCAGAAGGCATGTGAGAGGGGGTATTTGACATTGAAGAGGGAAGGGGGAGAGAGGGAGAGAGTGCCGGCTGGTTGATTGCCGTACTGTTGGGAATGCGAGGGGGCTGTGAGGGTGGCGAGCTGAGCACGACAAATTGGACAAGAGAGAAGGATTTAGCAGTGGCTACATGTGTGATGGGACAATTGGAAACCAGTTATCTTCTTCCACGTGTATGTGTACAAAAACTGTCTTCAACCAATTTCAAATTTTAATTAAAAAGTATTTTCTTCTTGAATTCGTTTTGAAACATCTTTGAATTTTGAAAAAATAACCCTCACATTACTATAGGTTATTTTTTATCTTATCTTTATTATTTAAGGAATTACAATTTAATTTTTTTGGTCAAAACAATTTTCAAATTTAATAAAAAAATAATTTTGAAAAAGTCACCCTCAAATTTTTTTCAGTCATTAATTTTGACACAAAAACAAAGAAAAATAAATAATTAAGGTATAACTAACACAGGTATAACTAACACATCTTAAGTGTTAAAACTACATAAAAAAAATAAATTATATTATAAAAAAAAAAAAAAACCTATGAATCTACAGGCAAGAATAATTGCTTCTTTCTCTTAGTCTTCTCACCAACCTGTTTGGTAATTAAGAAAGGTGGAGAAATTAAGGAAAAATATCTAAAATTTTAATTTGAGATTCAATTGATTTTATTTTAGTTTTTATTTTCAATCGTATATCCAAATGTTTTTCAAATTTTTAATTTTATATAATTTTGTTCTCACTAAACTCAATTATTAACTCTAAAATTTAATGTTATTTTTATTTTAGTTTTTATTTATGATTTGTTGAACTCTTAATTAATTATTAAAATTATAATTGTTTTTAATTTGATTCCTGATTTTATCAATTTCAACTCTTACAATCACATATTTTTTATTTTAATTTTTAATTTTGAATTTCATCAATCAAATCTCTAATTTTTTTATCAAATTTTAATATTTTATGCAATTAATTTTTTGATTTGACCAAAGTAACTCTTTAAAATTGCAACTCGTCTTTTAAACTTTAATTTCTTCCATTTAATGCCTAAATAGACTTCAAAAATCATTTTTTCTTGCAATTAACTCCTTCCAAAATTCTCATTAAGTCATTACCTATTTAAATTTGTATTTATTTATGTTAAATAAAAATACTTTTATCAATAGGATCTTTTGTAAATCAAAACTGAATTGTTAATTTTATATGTTTTGGTCCTTCAACCTTTCCACTTGTTGCTTTGGTCTTTCAGCACCAACTTGGACAATGTTCTAGGATTTCTTAATATATATCCTCTTGTTTTTTGAATTTTTTTCTATTTTTTCTCTCTTCTTTTCTTGATTTTTTTGTAAGGTCAAAAATAAATAACAACAAATACTTTCATCTTAAAAAGTTAAGTTTGTAAAAGATAATGATTAGCATTACATTGTTACTAGACCATCTTTAGCATAATAAATGGCTAGTAACTGTTGAGACACATACTAACACAAGTATAACTAAAACATCTTAAGTACTAGAACTACATAAAAAATATAAATTATATTATAAAAGAAATAAAAAAAATAGCCTATGAATCTACAAGCAAGAATAATTGCTTCTTTCTCTTAAGTCTTGTCACCAACCTGTTTGGTAATTAAGAAAGATGGAGAAATTAAGGAAAAATATCTAAAATTTTAATTTGAGATTCAATTAATTTTATTTTAGTTTTTATTTTCAATTGTATATCCAAATGTTTTTCAAATTTTTAATTTCATATAATTTTATTTTTTCTATACTCAATTATTAACTCTAAAATTTAATATTATTTTCATTTTAGTTTTTTATTTATGATTTGTTGAACTTTTAATTCATTATTAAATTTGTAATTTTTTTCAATTTAACTCTTGATTTTATCAATTTCAACTCTTACAATCATATATTTTTTAGTTTGATTCTTAATTTTGAATTTCATCAATCAAATCTCTAATTTTTTTATTAAACTTTAATATTTTATATAATTAATCTCCTTATTTGACCCAAGTAACTCTTTAAAATTGCAACTCGACTCTCAATCTTTAATTTCTTCCATTTAATGTCTAAATAGACTTCAAAAATCATTTTTTCTTGCAATTAACTCCTTCCAAAATTCTCATTAAATCATTACTTATCCAAATCTGTATTTATTTACCCCAAATAAAAATACTTTTACCAATAAGGTCTTTTGTCAATCAAAACTAGATTGTTAATTTTATATGTTTTGGTTCTCTGACCTTTTCACTTGTCACTTTGGTCTTTCAGCACCAACTTGGGCAACATTCTAGGATTTCTTCATATATATCCTCTTGTTGTTTGGATTTTTTTCTCTCTTCTTTTCTTGATTTTTTGTAGGGTCAAAAATAAATAACAACAAATACTTTCATCTTAAACAGTTAAATTTGTAAAGGATAATGATTAGGATCACATTGTTACTAAACCATCTTTAGCATAATAAGTGGCTAGTAAATGTTGAGACACATATATTATTAGGAAATCTAACCTAAAAATGAATGTTGAAGGAGTATTGTATTGTTAATCTTTTTGTTATGGAACTTTTCTATTTTGTTTTTTAAGTATGTTTATTAAGATCACATCATATATTTTTTTTTAATGAAACATGTTTATTTTTTTTTCTTTGTTATTTTGAAATCAAGAGATATTTTTGTGAAAACAATACTTGGTATTTTATTGTTGTCCATGATTAGATAAATATAATAATAAAAAAAAGGTTGAACCCTTAAATTATGTCACATAAGCGTTATTGAATAGCCTTGCTTTTTAAAAAAATCATTAAATATTAACCTTCATAACTCTACATGATCTCAATGCTCTGTTCAAAATGTTATTACTAAATCGATTTTGTAAAAACTCTTTACCAATAAAATCTTTAAAAGTTAAACTTGCTTTTTTATTTCAAAAATAACTTGATGTTGGCTTAAAATAGCATTTTGGCATCCTATTCATTGGATGAAAAATTAATTAATCAAGCAATTCTCACTTTGAAGTGACCAAATAATTGAGCCAAAAATACATAAATTGAAAAACATATATTTACCTTTACACAATGTATCCTGAACCATTTTGATCTATATGCATAATAGAATGTAATAGTTTTAGTAATTATAGACTCGTAAAATGTAGCTCTTTACAAATTTAAACCATTACACTAAATGAGGTCTAACTTTATCAGTTCTAATTACTAACACTGGAAATGAGGAAATATTATCATTGTTATTTCTTTCACATTCAAAAACAAATATATCCATTATGGTTCCTATTTGAGCTTGTTTATGTTTTATGTATATATCCTTGCTAAGATGATGCCCTAAACTAGAGGTAATAGAAATTTTCAAATATCAAGAGTTGATGAAAAGATGTGAGAAAACTAAAAGATAAAAGAGCTTGATAAACTCAAACATTAGGAGCCATGCCCAAATTAAAATAAAAATAACAAAGTCAAAGTCAAAAAAAAATAAAATGCCCCACTAAAGTTGCCCCACTAAAGCAATAAAAAAGGGCAAAGTAAATAAATATAACAAAAAAAATACTAAAAGATACAATGAGTCAAATAAATAGCATTGATTCTAAGTCTTTAGAACTTTAAAATACTTTTTAATCTTGTGAATCTTATTTTTTCATAGCTATATTGCATGCCTTCAAAAGTCTTTTCTAAGCAAGTAACATGAACTAATAACTGACATTCTCAAAATAAAAAGAATTGTATCATAAGAGTTATGAAATTGTAAACAAGCCACTCATTCTATTCATATTGATAAAATAAGTATTTAAAAAGATATGTTTTTTTCAATGAAACCTCAAGCTTTCACCCAAGCCTCTTTTTTTTTAACTAATAAAAGATAGAAGGTCACTTCATCACATACCTTCAATAGTTACAAACCTCGTTGGCATAAAATACCATCTCAATATTTTCCTAAATAAATAATTGTTACCCTAGAAATTGTGAGAAATTTAAAATATAGTTGTTTTAAAATTATATCAAGTAAATTCTTGTTTTTAAAACACAACACATGCCAAATTTTGAAAATTTTATTTGAGCGATAAATAATTAATTTTAAGCTAACATTTCTTTCTAAACCTAGCTATTTCTTGTCAACCTTCGATAAAATATCTACAAAACTATATTTTAGTACTAAAAGACATGTCTTTGGGTCTCAACTAATGAAATATTTTTTTAATTTACATCTCAATAATTTCATTTCATCCGTGACATACATAAAGACAAAATTCCTAAAATTTATGAAGTGATATCAAAACATGAAAAATAATTTATTAAAAAAAAATTGCTAACTAATTTAGCAAACTTGTTGATAAAAGATTATACACATCTTTTTATTATCTTTAAAAGGACAAGCATATCTAAGTCGGTTAAGAAAAATTAAGCTTAAAGAAGCTTATTGTGATAACAATAGTCAAGTGATGATCGTAAGCATTGAATAATCCCTAATAAGGATATTGTTGTATGATACACATAGCTAAAGTTATATGATCAAAAGCTTTGAATGATAGTCTTGTTTGAAATAGTCTACGAAAATAGATGATTTGATAAATTTCTTCTAAAGTTAAGCACCATGACTCAATCAAGAAAAAGACTATGAGTAAGTAATGATGTAATAATACTACCTTTAGGATGCAAGGTTGGGCAGTTATTGGTTAAGTGTTTATTTGTTTCACATATTTGATACACAATATTTTCAACAGATTTTAATTGACCACTCTTTTTCAATTCTAGTGCTTCGACTTTTCTAGTTAAAGATGCAAAGTTGGCTTGGAGGTCATGATCTTCTTTAAAGTTGTACATACCTCCACTAGATATATGAGGTTGAGTTTTACTCGGTGCCTTATAAGTA
>NW_011499973.1:179966-180050 GCF_000495115.2 Populus euphratica | reverse complement strand
TTAAAATGAGATCCATCTGGAAGAAAACCTATGCATGATGGTGCACTTGCTCTTGTCCGATTCAAGCGGTCTCTAAGTGTTCTA
>NW_011499973.1:167652-179141 GCF_000495115.2 Populus euphratica | reverse complement strand
ATTCGGACTTCTTTGTTATTGCTCCAATTTGAACTTGAAAATGGTATTTTTAGATCTTGGTCTATAATGGCCTTTTTAGATCTTGGGCTCCATATGAAAGTTGTAGGCCTATGTCTTACCTTTCCATCCATATAAATTGGACCTAAATCTGAGATATATAGCTCTAGATATGACCCAATTACCGAACAGTGTTCCGGTTTGGATTGCACCGACATCTCTTTTCTAATTTTGGTCATCTCTTTGCCCTTGCAATTTAAGTTCTTAAAGTCATCAATCAATTTTTTCATTTATGTGATAGGCCTGCATTAAAGATAGACATTTATCACAAATTATAGGTATCTTATATTATTAGATATATTATTATAAAACATGCTTTAGTTAAGGAGTTATTGATACTTCAAGTGTAAAATGATAACATAAAACCTTGATAAAAATACACATTTTAGTACTAATCAGTAATGATCACTATAAAATCCCAATGTATGTACGTACACCCCAGGAGATTCTAATATGGAGAATTTAAGTGTGCCACTAAATCAAGTGACCAAAAAAGGTGGAGGTTAGAAAATAGCAAGCCTTGTCATCTTTCAAAAGAATGAGAGACTATATTTCAAACTAGATAAACCATATGAAAAATTTCACAATATTTTTGCAAAAATTGCATATGAAAAATCCTTAATAGGTTCTAATAAGACTTCGACGAATCCAAGTTAACAAATAAATTATCTTTCAACCATGATACCAAGAAAAGTTTAAAACCTTGTAATTAGTTAAAAAAATATCCTTATCATTAGAAAATATCAATTTCAAACCATGTAATTATTAAAAGAAATTCAACCTTATTATAAGGAAATATTAGTTTCAACCCTACAATTAAAAATTTAACATGCTCATTAAGAAGTTGACCATGTCATCAGGAAATATTGGTTTCAACATCGCAATCAAGAAGAAGATGTTAATTGTGTCATTAGAAAATTTCATGTTCAACCATGCAATCAAGAACTTTTGAACTCAACCATGTAATTAGGACATCTTTATGTCATGAAGAGGCTCACCATGTCATTAAATCACATGGTTAGGTAAGTCATTTCTAAATATAAGAAAGATCCCCTTTGTAAATGAACAAATTTCCAAAAAAAAAATTAAAATGACAAGTCATTTGGAATAATTAGATCATTCTTGAAAAAGCTATAAATTTTTATGATAGGTAGGTTGCTTGAAACAATTAGACCATTTTAGAAAAATATTTAATTTTTTATGGGTAAATCGTTTGGAACAAATAGATCATTCTAAAAAAATCTTTAAATTTTTCTAATGGACATGTTACCTGGAACAATTAGATCATTCTCAAGAAATCTTTGAATATTTTTGACGAGCAAGTCAAATAGAGCTTTTAGATCATTTAAAAAAAATCTTTGAATATTTTTTATGAGCAAGTTGCATTGAACAATTAGACCATTTTGAAAGGTCATTTGGAACAATTAAATCATTTATAAAAAATCTTTAAATTTTTCTAAAAAGCAGGTTACTTAGAACAATTAGATTATTTTTAAAAAATCTTTGAATATTTTTTACAGATAAGTTGCATGGAATAATTAGACTATCTTTAAAGATTGTTTGAAATAATTAAATCATTCTCAAAAGATTTTTAAATTTGTCTAGTAGACAGGTCATTTGAAACAATTAGATCATTCTAAAAAAATCTTTGAATATTTTTAAAGCCTAAGTTGTATGGAACAATGAGATTACTTTAAAACAATATATAATTTTTTCATAATTGAACAATTAGATTATCTTAAAAAAAATTTAAATTTTTCACAAACTTACTTGTTGTCTAAAATAATTAGACAATTCATTTCAAGAGTTTTTCCCTCGCACAAATCAAGCATACGTGATTTTGTATGCTTGATTTGTGCGAGGGAAAAATATATATTTAAAATTATGATAATAAATTTTTTAAAATAAATTTTTTTAAATTTTTTTTTAACATTATTATAATCTAAAATCATAAAAAAATATTCATTTAAAATAAAAATTCAAAAAATTTAAAAATTAGTTTTTTAAGAGTAAAAAAACAAACATACTTATAGTACTTCTAGAATCTTATAATAATAAAAAATAAAAAATAAAAAAAGATGAAATTTCCATTTATCATCTTTAATTATCTGTCATAAAACAAAATTCTGATATTTTTTTACTTTAAAATATGATTTTTTTTTTTAAAATCAAACATTATATTCATGGGCTAGATAAATAAAAAAATAAAAAATTAATAAAAAATATTTTTTTTATAAATTAAAAAAATATTTTATAGTAAATTTAAACTCAAGTTTAAACTCAGAACTTGAAACCTATGACTTGATCCCGTGTTGAGTTGGAAGGTGTTTAGCATTGAGGTTGTGGCTGGGATTCACATCCAGCCGCAAATATTAACGTTTGAAAATAGGTTAAGTTAAAAACTAAGTTTTTTTTTTATGGAACCCACTTAAATTGCGGGTGTAATCACGGTTTAACAAAAGCAGAATTTACATGCTTCTTCATCTGCAATGGATTAATTCAGCTACTCCACTATTTATAGGAATAATGAAGAGGTGGAAAGGGAATTATAACAAAATAAAAAAAAAAACCTGCAGTTATTATTAGCTTAACTAATGATAAAGGAAAGAATTAGACTTAACTAATGATAAAGGAAAGAATTAGACTTAACTAATGATAAAGGAAAGAATTAGACTTAACTAATGATAAAGGAAAGAATTAAGCTTAACTAATGATAAAGGAAAGAATTAAACTTAACTAATCATAAAGGAAATAATTAGAAGTAGTATAGCTGTAGTATAAGCCAGAAGCAGCATGAACTAAGGGAAACAAAGCTTGCCTTTGTGTTATTGTACAGGGTTTTTGCTTCAGAAGCCAGACTAATAAAGAAAAGCTCTTTTCTAATTGCTGCTCTGGTTCTAACTATGAATAATAATTAAGTTGGGGTTTCGAGAAACAGGGAGGTGCAGACTTCGCAATACAGGAGAAATTAGAGAGAGAGACCTGCTTCTCTTTTGCTTCCTAAAACAACGTGATACTAGAGTAGAATAAAGCCAAGCTGTAAGAACAGAACAGCAACGAGTCCCGTTGAGGTGCACAGTTGCAGAGGAGCCACTGTTACAGGCTAAATTAATGCCATGAAAAAGCTCACTGGGAAGGTTTAATGGGCAACCAGCAAGGTTGGATTGTTCAAGGAATGCAGGGATTGTTGCTGGTGGAGTGATTGGGTTTGGTTTGGGCAAACCCGAAAGGAGAAGAGAAAAGAGAGTGAGTAACAATAGGAAAGTTATGTTGTTTAGAGACACTTCATTCTGCACACAAAAATAAGCAGTGCAGAGTGAATTAACTCTTCACGTGCACTGTTTATATAAACAATTAAAAAAATTTATTTTTTATTTTTTATTTTTAATTGTAATTTATTAAAAAAATTAGTGTTTAATATTATTTAATGGCATTATAGAAATTAGTTAGATGGCGATATCATGATGACGTAGCATTTATAGAATTTGATCGAAATTCTAATTTTATTCCTGATGATATTTTATCTGATTTTGTTGTACGCTCAAAAAATTATAAAAATTGTAGTCGTTATCGCATAAATTTTATACGTGATAAAATTATAAATATGTTAATAGAACAATAAAAAATATTTGATATAAAATATTATTTATTTAATGATATAATAATTATATTTAAATCTACAGTATTTAAATTAAAAATTATCAATATTAATATATATCCTTTTTAATTATTTTATAACCTTAATTATATATATATATATATATTTGTTATTTTATAACAAAAAAAGTAACCAAACACATTAAACTACTTTTTGTTCAACCTCAATTTAAACCATAATTTTAACCAAACTAAAAATATTTTTATTAAATAAATTTTTTCAAATTATAATCACAGCAATTATCACAATATCAAACATGCTAAAACCATTTATGATTATTTTTAACTTTCAACTTCTCACTGTACAAAATATAAGAAAAATCCAGCATTCTTTCTATTATCTTCCGACTTGTTTCAATTATTTTAATGTTCATGTTAAAATAATTTTTAAAAAATAACTTAACCCTGAAAATTCTATTTTTAATCTGATATTAAATATATCCATTAACGATTTGGATACTCCCGCTTAACTGAAGCCAACACATCCCTCTATGTATCTTGCAATCGAGACTCGAGATCGATCTCTCTCATCAAAACAAGGGAGAGTGAACACCTTCATGATCACTCAAAGACGAAGTGGTGGATCACGAGGTAATTTGGAATATTTTTGACATGCTTCAGCTTAGTATAACTATTTTTTTTTTATTTCATATATATATCTTCAAGAGAAAGTAGATCTTCTGATATCTGAGTGTCATTAATCAAGTATTATAAGTTTATAAACAAAGCTTGAGCATCTCCAATCCAAAATGCTATTTTGAAAAGCTAAATTGATAAAATAACATTTTAAATAGTATAAATATAGCTTATCTTACCATATCTATTCTAATGGAAAAAAACCATTTGAAGAGCTATTTATATTGGAATGAAAAAAATAAGTGTTTTATTATTTTTTAATATTGTTTAATGTTATTTTTTTCCACATGTCTACATTTAATTGGTCTATTTTTTTAGTGGTCCCACTTTATTGGTTTTGACTATTTAAAGAGATATGTAGAAATAGCATTTGTGGGAGAGAAAAAGCATTTTAGCATTTTGTTTGGCTCCCCCCTTGGAGTGTGCAAAACAAACAAAGAAAAGCCAAAATATTAATTTTTTATTTTTAGCTATCCATTTGGCTTCTCCATTGGAGATGAGTGTTTTATTATTTTTTAATATTGTTTAATGTTATTTTTTTTCCACATGTCTACATTTAATTGGTCTATTTTTTTAGTGGTCTCATTTTGTTGGTTTTGGCTCTTTAAAGAGATATGTAGAAATAGCATTTGTGAGAGAGAAAAAATATTTTAGCATTTTGTTTGGCTTTCCCCTTAGAGTATGCAAAACAAACAAAAAAAAATTAAAATATTAATTTTTTATTTTTAGCTATCCATTTGACTTTTCCATTAGAGATGCTCTTTAAAGCTCCGGATCACTGAGCGGCATGCAACTTGAATATATGCAGAAGAATAAGTTGTTTGGTGGTAGAAAAACAGAATTATTCTTGCGTTCTGTCATCAAAATACTTTCATATATATTATTCACGTTGAAAGTTAATGTTCGTCAATCACCATGTTTTTAATATCCGAAGGGCCGTTCTCTTTTTCACTTTGAATGGAATTTGCAGCACAATTGGAGTTTCTGTTCTTTCCTTCATAATTTTTCATGCAATTCCCAGTCGTTTGACCTGGACTGATAGATCAGGAATGGATCTGCAGCCCCAATAAAGATGAAAAAACGCAGGCGGATCAACTTGCATGGGAATCCATCAAACATCTGCCGAAAGCGATGAGGATGCTCGTCGGTGACCGCCTCAAGAGAAGAAAGGGAATTCCACTAGCACCATGTAAAGAGTAAAGTCCGGCAATCATGCTAGCTGTAACATGCCCACAAGAGTACATGTTCCCCTTTGCATTATCATACTCCATTAATGGATGCCACTAAATGTGGGGAATAAAAATAAATAAACTTAAGAAAAATATCCAGGTATGATAGAATTTTTGTTTTTACGTAGTTATTAAACTTGAAAGTGCATGTTTTGGTTTTTTTTATTGATTTTTTGTTAACATATCTCTTATTTTTAAAAAAAAAATAATAATACTATGTCAAAACTAAAAAATAAGCTATTATAATAAATAAAAAACATTTGAAGTGCCAAAAAAATAACAAATTAAAAAATTAAATATAAAAAAGGGTGAGGCTCTCTGGCCCTTCTCTATTTTTTTTAAAAACCCATTATTTTCTTAAAAAAATAATAATATATCATCTATCACAATTCTAAAAATATATGCATCCACCTTGGCATTTCCACGTGTCAACTCAAGTACAACACAAAGTTGGTATAACACTCCGGAAAATAAGGAACCTTATTTTTAAGGTTCCCTATTGTTTATATAAAGAGCAAAATACCATAAGAAATCTCAATTATTGTAGATTATTTAGACAATGATTGAGTAAGCTTGGACTCTGCCTATGGAATGAATTTTAGGTATTGTTTCCTAAAACACTATGGAATTGTTTAGTAAGTTGATTTTTAGATTTATTGTTACTTAGAATTCAATATTTGTATTTGATTCATAATAAAAAATTATAATAATATATTTATTATATTTTGACTCGTATTTAGGAATTTATAATTTTATTCTTAGAGTATTTAATTTGACAGGCACTTCCTACCCATGTTTAAAACTTATATGCTAGAATGGACTCAACAATAAATTAATTAAACTTTATGATACAAGAAAAAAACACTTTATAAAATCGTTAAACCAAATAATATAAGTATCTACTAGGAAATTTATAGTGCACATATTGCATTAAAGTTACCAAAAATATATATATTAATATCATTTAAACTGATACGACAGACATATATATATACTTTTTTTCATTGTTAGTAAAAGTGAGAAATTAAATAAAAAAATTGATATCTCAAATTCCTCTATGAGATTTTGATGGAATATTTACATTTTTAACTTTATGAATAATGCAATGTTAGAAGACATTTGAGATTTCCCAAAAGTTGAGATTTCTTCGCTTACTAGACAAGAGATTTACCAAAAATCCTCAAATTCAATTTCAAATCCCTTTATTTTCAATTTCTTAAAATAAAAAAATGACTATAATAATAATTATGCGAGTTTACCAAGCTCTTTGTTCGGGGGTTTTTTTTTTTTATTCAATTGTTAATGTCAATTATAGAATCTCGAAGTCCAAAATGCAATGTCCTTGAAAACATTCATGCCATTATAGTTTAAATGACTATCTTTTGACATTCCTAGCTTGTTCTGCAATCCTCCCATGCATCGTCTCGACTATCTCATTTGTCATGTTACATTATATTATTTCGAAAAATAACCGGATTAAACATAATTAAATGGTTTTGGAAAGGAAAGGACAAGAGATTGTCTGGGAAAAAGGTGCATTTGTTTTTGCAAAATTCCAAAGGCATTTAGCAGCGTAAAGTAAATTGGACACCTGTTGAAGCCATTGATTCCTTCTTGGAACTGTGCTATCTTTTCTTTTTGTGTTATAATTCCTACTTGCAACTGTGCTATCTTTATTTTTTATGTGTTTTTAAAAGTATATTTATTTTGAAAAGAATATAAAATAGATGTTTTTTCAGTTTTTTTATGTATTTTCAAATAAAAAATACTTTTTAAAAACAATTTACATTACATTACTAATTTTTTTGGGTTTTTGAAAGCGTTTTTAAAAAATTTTGAAATTTTTTTATTTTTTATTTGCTTTAAATTAGTATTTTTTTTATGTTTTTATATTATTTTAATATATTAATATCAAAAATATTCTTTAAAAAATAAAAAAATATATTATTTCAATATATTTTTAAATAAAAAAATATTTTAAAAAACAATTATAATTACACTCTCCATCACTGCTCTAGACGAGCAAAACTCATCCACCATCCGTTATATAAGCATATGCTCTCCTCAACTGGTAGTAAATAGAGTAGAGTTGTAGAGCATTTCACAGAGAGAGAATTTCCGTTATGGCCTGCATGCGTCTGGTGAGTTGCTTCATGCCAAAGTCGACCATGGTCCTCCGCATGGCTAGTACCAGGCTTTGCCTACAGCGGAAAACTTTGATCATGGTGGTCAATCTTCCCATGTATGTTGTTGCTTTTCTTGTCATTAATCTGGTTCATCAACCCCTGAATTTCGTTCCAGTCCAGTCAAATAAGTGGTGAACATGCATGTGCCTTTTAACTTCTTTATCTCCTTCTGTCTTGTGTTTTCTTCTCCTGAATCACTTCTTCTTCTTCTTCTTCTTCTTCTCTTCTTTATTTTTTGACCAGAACATTATCGATTTCTTAATCACTCCAACTGATATAAAAATCATAAATTAATTTATGTGATAGCATACCAAAAACATGGTTTCTAGGATTCTAGAGGAAGTCTTGAAAGATTTTTACTGGTAACTTTGATTGCGAATTTACTGACAACCAACTTCTTCTTTTTTAATTATTATCTTTAGTGATAATCACTTGATTTAGATATGAAATCTCACTAATTACGTCCATATTATAATCCTTTTCTCCTTGTGCGTGATCAAAAGAGCTAGACGTGGAGCTGAGGTCAGTCACGGGGGCGGTGGCAAAATCAACCAAACACGCAAAACCATGGATGCGGTTCGTTTGGCAGAGGAGAAGCTCTCTCTTGGCGGCTTCAACAGTGCAAAAGAAAACAAGAAACAAAGCAAGGAAAAAGTAGACGATGGCATCACAGTAAACACCGAAACCAGTGGTTGATGGTTGCAATCAGCAGCAGTAAACACCGAAACCAGCCAGTGTTTCTGTTCTGGGTGCTCTGAACTGCCTTCCAAGAAGCAAAATAAGCTAGACTGGTAGTGTGAGGACCTTATAATTAGTAGTACTGTACGCAGTGTTTGTTTATGTTGGTCTGAGAATGACAAGATACGTATGTGGGTTTGGATAGCAAAAGTTATGGCTATGCCATATGTAGTATCCAGGCTTTGACGCTAGCAGTGAGAGGAAAAATATAAGGTATCTAACTTATTATCGCCGATTGTACTTGTGTTTTTTAAGAAGTTGAAATGTTTTTTTTATTTAAAATTAATTTTTTATATTTTTATATCATTTTTAATATATTAATTATAGTATATTAAAATATTTTAAAAATAATAAAATATCCAATTGATTATGGCAATGTTTAGGAATATAGTTGAAACTATATTTTTTTTTTAAATTTGATTGAAGTTCAAATTAAGCAAAATCAAATATAATAAATTTTGCTTATGTAAAGAAAAGGTAAGTAAAATGCTTGGACTCCGTTTTCTTTAAATAAATAATTGTTCCAGTCCATACATGCCTAGTCAACGCTCCTTTTCTTTCACTTCTTCCTTTTAATACTTTGTTGATTATTTTTAACCTCATTTTTTTTTAATAAAAATTAGGGGCGAATCATCTACAAAGACCTTTTGCCTATAGATTAAATATTTATTTAAAATTATGCTACTCTCATTTGGAAATTATATGAATATATCGTCTAACTTTTTACTTCCCAAGCTGAATTTCACCATTTTTTTCTCCGTAATACATCAAAAATATTTCAAGAAACTCATATGAAACCTTGAGATACATTCCAAGTACCTAAAAACAAAAAAGAATTCAGAAAACTCAACTATATTTAGATTATCAATCTACCTTTTCCAACCATTTCACTTTTAGAAATCATTATAAATCCGACCGGATGAACCAAGAATGCCATGGTTAGCGTTGGACTTGTTGCCACTTTCTCCCTCCTCTCTCTTCGTTATTCCCTTCTTTCTTGAAAGTTGGGGATTGAACTAAGATGCTAATGAATTGAGAATCGGGAAAAAAAAAAAAAGAAACTAAGATGCTAATGAATTGAGAATCGGGGGGGAAAAAAAAGCATCATGATATTTAAATTAAAAAAAAAAAAATCCTCCGCACATGGTGTGATTCTATTACATAGATATATTTAAGATTATAATAAAAAATATTTTTTTAAATATTTTTATTTAGAAATCTATTAAAATAATATTTTTTAATTTTTTAAAAATTATTTTTGATATCAGCGCATTAAAATAATCTAAAAACATCAAAAAATATTAATTTAAAACAAATAAAAAGATTTTGAATTTTTTTAAAAACGTTTTTAAAACGTAAAAACAACATGTCTTAGTGACTATTTGTTTATGCTGCTTTAGGTGTTTTTAAAGCAAACTATAGCTTTTAAACGTTTTGGTAACAAAAAACACAAATTATAGCCTTTAAATGTTTAGTAACGAAAAACCATGATTTACTATTTATGTGAGACCAGCTAAAATTGGTTAAAACCGCAGATTTGTGGAAAGCAGCTCTCTATTGCTTTCCGCAAACCTGCGGACGCAGTGGAGAGTTTTCACTCTCCATTGTTTATGTAAACAGTAGAGTTACTCTCCATTGTTCCAGTTACTATTTTGGATCGATTAGGTTTGGTTCAAAGTTAAATGTATTAAATTGGGTCTGGTTTGGTTAAAAAAATTTAATTTTTATTTTTTTAATTGTGTTTTATTTAAAAAATTAGAAGGAGATCGTTTGATAATGTAGTATTTGCAGAATTTAATCGTAATCTCAATTTTATTCTTGCCGGGTCTAACCTAGTTAAAAACATTCAATTTTTATTTTTATTTTTAATTTTGTTTTATTAAAAAAAATTAGAAGAAGATCGCTTGATAATATAGCATTTGCGGAATTTAATCGCAACTTTAATTTTGTTCTTGCCGAATCCGGTCCAATTAAAAAGAATTTTTCTCTAAAAAATTAAATTGGTCACAGTTTCTTCTTCGTTTTATACTTTGGTTTTTTTTTTCTTAAATTTTATCTCAACTTAATAAATTTTAACAAATTAGTCGCAATTAAAAAAAATTCAGGATGAAAAAAAAACGACTACTGTAAATTGCTGCCATGAAAAAGCCTAAATGTTATAGTTTTTGTTATAATAATTCCTTTGTCGTCAAACATATCAAAATGGACTAAAATATTAAGGCATACAAATCAACAAATAGTTAGTCAAGTGATGTCCTCCGTGATGACATGCCTAGTTTCCACGTGAAGTCAGAATTAGAAAATAGCTAGATAATTTATTTTTTTGAAATATTCTTCATTATTTATAGCATGACAGATGCAAAGTTTTTAAATATGATAAATATATATATCTCATTTAATAAATAATAAAAAATAGAATAATTATGTATTTTAATGGTTAGATGTGAGGAAAAAAAATATAAATAATCGATCATCAATAGTTATTTAATTTTTATTTATTTATATTTATCATAAGGGCATAACTATAAATCTAGTAAGATAAGATGTTAAATAATTATATTTGACCATTAGAAAGCAGTACACGCATCTCCTTGATGGCACAAGCTCTATTGATTTGTTAGGAAAAAAAAGAAAGTCAAAAAACATATTATAATTTATATAATTTATAGTAAATAATTTCTTAATTTATAGTGATTTATTTGCTATAGTCCAAGTCAAGATTTTATCAATATTTTTTTATTAATTTTATATAAAAAAATTTATAATTCTTAATTGAGTTATCAAAAATTTCTGAAAATTTGCATGGAGCCTTCTAATATGATGTTTTAGCTTGACTTAAAATTTCAAAATTTTTAAAAAAATTCAGAAATTTGATGAATAGTCATAATTTGATCAGTTTTACGTTATTGAGGATAATTTTCAATCCGACTATTAGTTTGAGCTAAAATTTTTACAAGAAATCTTAAAATATATTAAATAAAATCTG
>NW_011499973.1:145064-167131 GCF_000495115.2 Populus euphratica | reverse complement strand
CGGTCTCCGCCCCCTGTATATATATATATATATATATATATATATATATATATATTTGTCTCTTTATTCTTTCATTTAAAAAAAAAATAAGTGGGTTGAACCTAACACTTTGTTCTTTGGGTTTCTTATGCCCTCTCCTGAAAATAGAATTTGACTCTTCCTGAATATACAATAACAATAGTTGATCAGTTATTTTGTCTTTCAACAAAAATTTCATGTATTTGTTAATCCTATAATGTTATTTTTTGTTATTATGTGTTTGGAGTGTTTTTTTAAATTGTTTATTGTTATTTTTTAAAATGTTTTTCACTTAGAAAAATATGTTAATAACATTCTTTTATTTTTAAAAAATTATTTTTAAAATTAATATATCAAAATGATTTGAAAACATAAAAAACATATTAATTTAAAATAAAAAAAATTTTAAAATTTTTTAAAAATATTTTTAAAACACAGCGCCAAACACACAAAAATGTATTTACTATTAATGAAACTTTTCTTTTTAGAATAGACTAGTTTGTATAATTTTTTTTAAAAAAAATTTAGCAAATTCTCAAGTATTTTTATTAAATTTTAAAATATAATTGTTTAATTTTTATTTTTTTTATGAAGATGAATTTTTTTAATAAGGATATTTGTTTATCCTAGTTAACATAATTTTTTTAATTGGAAATATTATTTTAGTTAAAAAATATTTTAAAATTATTAAAAGCAAATTAAATAAGAAATATCAAAATTATATGTTTGTATTTTATATGTGATTTAGAGCTAAAAAATCATAAATATTATAAAATCATATTCAAAATCTACTTAAAAATCTTAAGAAAAAATCAAGATTTGAATGGAACTTTCATGAATAAATTATTATTCATATGATTATTTTAATGATTTTTAAAAAATGCAATAATATTTAAAAACCATGTCAAAAATAAAAATAAATAAATCTAGTAAAAAACATTAATAACAAAAAAAAACAAAAAAAAAAAAAAAAAAAAAAAATGAAGACAACGAAGAGCCAGGCCAACGCCTAGCTCCCTACTGGTCTTGCACAAAGCTACAAACATTATATCTCTATTAATTTTTTATTTGGTCAAAATAAATAATAGTGTTTTCCAATGTTTTATTTCTTTAATTTAGTTCAAAGAAAATTAATTAACATTATATTTGGAGTTGTGTATTATTGCAGTGGTGATTATTTTTTAAAGTATGTATTTTTTATTTGGAAATTTATTAAAATAATAATTTTTTTATTTTTAAAATTTTATTTTTGAAATTAATACATCAAAATAATATAAAAATATAAAAAAAATATAATTTGAACTAAAAAAATAAAATAAAAAATTATTTTTTAAAAATACTTTTAAAATATAAAAATAAATAGGTTCTAATTATACACCATAGGTAAAGAAAAAAAAAAACATTGTCTTTTCCTTTCCCTATGCTGCTGAGTGGTGGAAAATAAAACTTGTGGATGGTCATAATCAGTGCCGGTCCGAGAAGGACTCATTAAACAGTCTTAATACTTACTTGGACTAGTATAATTCTTTTTCAGGCTAACTCAGTGTGTTAGTGATGCAGTTTATAGTAAGTCGACGACTATAACAACAATAATAAATTAAAATTTAAGAAATTATAAAATTACCCTTAAATTGTAGAAAAAAATATGAATATTATGTCAATAATATGCAAAACAATTTGAATAATAATCTAAATTGATCTAGCAAATTAAAATAAGCAATAAATAAAAGTCTAACCTAATTAGAAAACAAATAGGAAAATAACAAAGAAAACAAAGAATATTCTAAAATAACAATCTGATCTATAATGATGAGTTGATGTAATAGGGATTCTAGTTTATAAAACGTATTGGTTAAATTTTAATTTGTTCTAGTAATTTCATAAAAAATTATATATATTTTTATTAAAAAGTTTGCATGGCTCCCCCATTAGTTCCCAATTCTCTTCCTTTTCTTCTAGTCACGTAACCTTCTTTTATAGGCAAAAGTGCTTGGAAATTAAAGTTTTTGTTTGAAGTATACTAGACCATTATTACATGGCAAACAACTTTCATGAGTTCAATATTTATTTTAAATATGGTTAGAAGAATGTTTAGTCATTCACCTTTATTAATATCATTATGGATGTATATATTATAAACTTTCATATATTTATTAAATAAGATTACTAGGAAGACAATTCTAAAAATACTTTATGAATTGTGAACTAATGAGAAACCTAGTTTAAGGCACCTACATGTATGTTTAGGGAGGGTTGATCGACATAAATATGAATTTATAATCCACTTAAAAAAAAATTTAAGAATAACTAATAACTAGTGGTTTTTTTATTAGCTATTTAGAAAAATCTAAGAGGTATAAATTTTATTATTGTAGCCATAACACAAGAATTATTGAAATTGAAAATGTTTGGTTTATTGAAAATGATAAAGTTAACAAAAATGAAAAATAAAACATACAATATAAAAATTTAAGAAATTAAGATAGAAGTTTTATCATCCTTTACATCTTTTTAAGTCATTTCTCCTCTAATTGTTGATTAGTTTAACAATTATTGAGAACAACAATTGAAAGATTATACATCTTATAATAAAAATATTATTAATAAATAAACCACAAGAAATAGTATTAAAAAGGTCTCAAAAACATGAAACTATGTTATTTTAAATAATTATATATTATATCTATGAAAGTCAAAATTTAACTAAAGAATTAATGATGATTAGGTTTTATTTTCAGATATTGATATTAATAGTGGTAATTCTAATAAATCAATAGATATAATAAAAGATGAATTAAAATCTATGTATCAACATAAATTTTGAGACTTTATTGAGATACTTGAGGGTTGCAAAAAAGTCAAATATAAACAAAACTTTAAAATCAAATGAGACTTAAATGGCATTATTGACCTATACAAGGCTATGTTTTTTACCCATTATTTTATTTAGAAATATGACATTGATTATAAAAAGATCTTTTCACTAATTTATATATATAAAAAAACTCACTTAAGATTATTGTGGTTCTTATAGCTTATTATGACTTAAAGTTATATCATATGAATGTTAAAAAATTATTTTTATAAATAATAATTTAAAAAGGAAGTCTATACGATTTTTAGTTAAAGGAAAGAAGCACATTGCGTGTAAGCTTAAGAAATCAATATATAAACTTAAATTAGCTTCCAAATAACGGTATCTTAAGTTTATTGATACTATTATTTTCTTTAGATTTTTTTTTTAAAAAATATTGAACTTGCAACTAATAGTTTTGGTTTACTAAAAGAGACCAAGAAATTACTCTCTTATAATTTTGAGATGAAAGATAATAACGATAATTTATATAATTCTGTAGAAATATTCTAATGAAAGCATATTTATTTAATTGCAAGAACTCTTTTATATGAAAAACATGTATTATGATATCAAAAACAAGTTTTAAAAAATATTAAAATAATATTTCAATAGTTTATATGCGATTGAAGTTAAACAATAATTTATAAATGTTATAAAATCATGTCAAAAATGTATCTTGAAAATTTAAAGACTATTTTTTCAGGGGATATCTGTGAGCTATTTTTCTTTTTCATATCAGCTACATAATAATTAGAAATAAATTTTTAATATTCATATAAAAATCTATAATATTATTTAAAAACCATGAAAAATTGAATAATAATTGAAATATCATGGAAAGCATCTCTCTCTTTTTTTTAAAAAAATGTATTTAAAAACATTAAAAAAATAAAAAAGAAAATAGAAAGTGGATAGGGCTGGGCCCATGGAAAATATAAACAAGGCACGAGGCACTCACAACTCTACACTCATCGTCTTTTGTTAAGGGGTTGATAATATATCATCTGCCTTTTATTTTTGCACGATGCATCATCTACAAGCTTAATTTTTTTGTCATTAAAAAGGTGGTTAAAAATTAAATTAGGCTAATTTTTTTTATCAAAATACTATTTGCAATCTATTTTCACCTTCAAATAACTAATAAAATACCTTTATAATCTTAGTATATTAAGTTCTCAACTCAAAATACCCTTATCATTTTAAAACTCTTAATCAAATATCCTAACAAAAGAAATTGAATGCAAAAGTAAAATTAAATTAAATGACCCTACTGAAACATTTAAGATTTTAATGAATATGTGGAAGGTTTTGTTGAAGTATGAGTATTTTAATTCACTCATCATAAATTTTTTTATGTAATTGTTTTAATGTGTTTAATTTTTTTATTGCAAGACTGATCCAAAGTTGAGGTTTATTTGAGAAAAACTTTTTCATCATTAAGATATCCTTAAAAAGACATATAAAAAAGATATAGCAATTTAGCTCAGGAAAGGATCCTAAAGAAAAGGTTCAAAAATGAGAAAAAAAAAGGGAGGTGAATATTAATGACATTAAATAGAAGCAAGCAAATAATAAAATGAATTTAGGTAACTTCCATCTTTCTTTCTTTTTTAATTATTATGAAAAGGTTACATCAAAGCTAAGAACCCAAGATCCATCATCTTCTACTCCATTTGTGTCAATAACATCCTTCTTAAAATAACAAATATTAATTATAAATAATTATCCTTGAAATTTAAGAGAAATGACTAGTGCAATGAAAGAAATTGCATAAGCTATTTTAAACATCAACAATTATGTTTGGAAGAAGGAAAAAATATTTGTAGCAATAAACAAATCATGAATAGAAGAAGCTAATCGGGTGGATGTGATTTATTATCTTATAGGTTATTCTAATTGTATAAGAATTTTTTTGCATGTCCATATGAGCTTCACATCAAATGATTGACTAGAGAGATGAGTTGGTGATATGTTATTGGCTTGATTAGAATTATGCATGAAAAGTTTGGTTGTTGATTAATTAAAATTATCAAAACTACTATAAATTAAGAGGTAATACTTATCTTTTCCATCTATATGATTGGTGGCCAACTTGATTTTTTTTATTTTCTTTTCACTATTAAAAAATTATCAAATACAAATAAAAATACTGTCCAGAAAAAACTCAATGATAAATTACAATGAAATTTACCAATGAAATATTTTCTCTTTATGTCTATTAGTATATACAAATGAAATTTTTTTATTGGTATATACTGAGAGAATTAAAATAGAAAATAAAGAAAAGAAAAGAAAAGAAAAGAAAAGAAATAATATGTCATTATTATAGATAATATTATCAATGAAATAAACTTATCGCTAATAATTTTTAGTAAATTCATTGGTAATATTTAAATTATAACTTGGTAATTGACATCCCCTTTCTCCCTCGCCCATTTCTTTTTCTTTTTCTTCTTCTATTTTTCTCAGTAAAAAATAACAACCCTTTTATTTTATCACAAATCAAATTCTTATTATCACAAATCTAGTGGCCCCAACACTCAGTTTGTTAGCATCTCTGTTCTAATTTAATTTCTTTTGAAGATTTCTGACATCAAATAAGCAAAACTATCTATTTCTTATTTTAACTTATTTTTTAAATGTTAATTTTCTTGGCATTTTATTGTAGTATATGTAGTTTGTATGTATACTTATTCTATAGCTTTTTTTTCCATAGAGATTTATTATATGAATGCATGATTTGTACATGTTAGGTTTTGTTTGAGATTTTAAAAAGTTATATTTTTTTGTAATTTGATAAAATTGATTTTAATTTTGACTGTAAATAAAAAAATAATGGATTATTTAATAAGTATGTTTCATATTTTATTAATTTTATTGTTAAGTTGAAAATTTTAGTAAATATAAAGAAATTTGAATCTTTGTAGAAAATTGATAATAATTTAAAGGTACTATTATAACCGATCGAATAAGTTTGAGTTAAATCAATGATAGTTGATTTATTTAGTTTACATTATTAATTAATACATGTTGTCATTAATATTTTATATAGTTTTGATATAAGTAATGGATGATCGTTCTTGGATGTATTGAATTTTACCCGAAAGGTTGCATAAGATAGATTATTGTAATGAAGCTAATAGTTTTATTCATTACTTACTATTTAATCCAAAAAATATTAGTGGATGCGATATTAAATGTACATATAAGATGAGTAAAAATCCAAAGTTTATCGATCCAAATATTATACGATGCATCTTTTATAAAAAGAGTTTATAAAGAAATACTTGTGTTGGTTAGCATATGAAAAACCATATGTTTTTTACAAGAGCATGTCGGGAGAATGACTGAGTTAACTTTTAATTTTAACATGCATGAAGTTGTAGATGATAATAATAATTTTTATAAGAGAAGTTGTAGATGATAATAATAATTTTTATAAGAATAGATGCAATATCAATAAATTAAGGTTATGCAAATAAATATTTAATTATATATAAGAAATCAAATGCAGAAACAGTTAGTATTTTTCAAACCAAAATTAACTTTGCTTGATATCAACAAGACTGTTGCGTACACACAGAAATGTATCTGATTGCAATTATAGTTTGATAATTTGAGTATGCATTTGCTTCCCAAAACTAATGGTAGCCACATGAGCACAAGCATTTATAACCGCCGCATAAGTGAAGCTGTAATGTATTTTATTAAAGATTGATTTGAAAGTGGTATTTATAATATGTAAAAATATTTTTTTCTTTAATGAAGAGAAAAATAGTCAATGCAGGTAATTTCTATAAATATTTCAAAGAAATTGAATAAAATTAATAAATATTTCAAATAATAAAATTGAATAAAATTGTGTTATTTAATTTTTTATTTTAAACATAATAGCTTCACAAATTATCAATTGAATTGAAATTTATTAAATTAAATAAAAAATAAAAAATAAAACATATAAAAAAATATCTTAGTTATAAGAGTATTTGAGAGTATATTGTATTAATTTTTAATTTTTTTCAGAAATATATTAAAAACTATTTTTTATTTTTTAAAATAATTTTTGATATTAATATATCAAAATAATTTAAAAATATAATAAAATATTTTTAAACATAAATATTGTTTTTAAATTTTTAAAAAACACAGTTTTTCCAAACAAAACATACGGGCCAAACCCAGTTTAGGTCTCCTCTCTCAGGCCCACCGGTGCAGGCGCAGTGTTTGCTAGACGCTATTTTACTTTTCGATTAAAAAAAAAGAAAAAAGCACAAAGAGTACCGAGTACTCTTCACTGACCTCTTCGAATTTCGAATATCTAAGAAATTACGAGGGAGGGTGAGTGCACAGAGAAACCTAAGACAAACCCCCCGAGTGATCTCTCTGTTTTCTCTTTTGTTTCCCAAACATCAACAAAGAAAGAAAGAAATGGAGTTGGACCCTGATGACGTCTTTAAAGATGACGAAGACGATCTCGATAGCGAATTCTATCAGGTCAGGTCCTTACTTCTTGTCACTTTTACTTATTTATTTTTCCCAAAAAATAAGACACTAATTTTGCTAAACTACATTCTGCAGCAAAGAGAATCGTCGAAAGAATTCGTGGTCTACCTTGTCGATGCTTCCCCCAAAATGTTCTCATCTACTTGCCCTTCTGTCAGTGTCTTCTCTCTATCTCTCTTCTGTTTCTTTTGTATTAGAGTGTGTTTATTTTTGAGTTTAAAAAGTGGTTTTAATT
This sequence comes from Populus euphratica, assembly GCF_000495115.2. Lineage (NCBI taxonomy): Eukaryota > Viridiplantae > Streptophyta > Magnoliopsida > Malpighiales > Salicaceae > Populus > Populus euphratica. The sequence continues at coordinate 159,518 of NW_011499973.1, read as the reverse complement.
TTTTTTTCAAATTAATTTTTTAATGACTCTGTATCGTTTTAATACGTGGATGTGCAAAATAAATTTTTTGTTTCATTTCCAAACGATTTTGAAAAGCAAACGTGTTAACCATCACAATTGTAAACACCACCATGTAGCATTGCATAAAAGCAGGTTTCAATAATTTCTTTTCCATTTACTTCATCCAAATGATTTATTTGTAATTAATAATAGACTGTGCATAAGAAATGCTGCTGTTTTGTGGCTGTGGAAATGTTTTTTTTTTCCCTTGATTTTGGTGGTATTGGCAGGAGGACGGAAAGGAAGAAACTCATTTCCACATAGCTATCAGTTGTATCGCGCAGTCATTGAAGACCCAAATAATTAATAGATCGTATGATGAAGTTGCAATCTGCTTCTTTAACACTGTAAGTCTTTTTATTTGTTTTTGGCTTTAATAGCCAGCACAAAAAAGGGTGTAAGTAGATGAAAGAAACAATACATTTTGCAATTCCATAGCTGTAGTTTATCCTTTTCCTGGGGTTAGTTTGGTATTTAGGGTGGCATGTGATTTGACAAGGTTACTTGGTTGTATACTTGTCTTCTTTTAGGATCACGTGCTAGCTATGATGGAAGTTGTTAGCATATTTAGTTCACCATTATTTGATAATCATTGCAGAGGGAAAAGAAGAACTTGCAGGATCTAAATGGTGCTTTTGTATTTAATGTTGCGGAGAGAGAGTATCTAGACAGGCCAACTGCAAGACTTATCAAAGATTTTGATTGCATAGAGGGTAAGTCTCAACAGCATATTCTACATGCTTTGGTACAGATTTATTGATTTCTGGTCTAAACTCTTTATGTTATCTCCTCACTCATTGTTATAGCAGACAGGGTCCTTTAGTTTTTTTTTTTTCAACATTGAAATAAAGTTACTCAACTTTATCTAACCTTACATTGTTTTTGGACCACTGTTGTTTTAAACATAAAAAAATGTTAATATTTTGCGTGGTTAAATTTTTATTTGCTGAAATTGTATCACATCGATTGTGTTCAATGCACCAGTCTTTTGTCATAATCATTGCTAGCATAGTGTCTGTCTTTCAGAGCAAGACCTTGTCGAATCTGCATTTTGATGTCTCAAGTTGTGGAATTCCAACAACCTCTAACTAACTCCTAGTTTACTTTCCAATGTTAATTGTCAGATGGCATGGTACCAATGATTATTGAATCTAATAATATTTCTTTTCCTCTTGGAAGAATGTGTGGCAACTATCACTGTCAAAGCTAAATGAAGCAGTAGCCAGTAGCTATGCTTTGGATTTCATCTCTCTTTATTTTATCTGGTATCTTGTTTTTCCTTGCATGGTCTTTGAATCTTCTGGTTTCAAAAGTTGTGAGAGCTCAGTTCTCTAATTCTTAATAGCTTGTTGAAGCTGATGGTTGAATTTGAATGGTCATAATTATCCCCGACTTATCATCTCCATAGATGTTTTAACTTTTGAAAAAAATAATTTTGAGGATCTTTGTATGCAAGTATGGAAACAATGAGAGCAGTTTCTTCATGTTTTATAAAGCCTTTTTTTTTTAGTGAAATTTAAAAATATTAAATGACTTTTCATCTAATTTGTTTGCAGAATCATTCACGAAAGACATTGGCAGTCAGTATGGTATTGTGTCTGGGTCTCGGGAGAATTCCCTTTACAATGCTCTCTGGATAGCGCAAGCATTGTTGCGTAAAGGGTAATACAGATTTTTCTTTGTCTTTGATGTTATAGCTTTGATTGTCTTGTAGGCTGAAGTGATATTTTCATCTTCTTTTTTAAGATCTTACATGCATAGTTTCCTAATGTAAGGGATGAACCATCTCAGATCTGCGAAAACAGCTGATAAACGGATTCTTTTATTTACAAACAAAGATGATCCTTTTGGGAGCATCAAGGGTGTAGCCAAAGCAGATATGACCAGGACAACATTGCAGCGAGCTAAAGTATAGATTTCCATTGACATAACTAGCACATCTTCAAAATTCAACCCTTTGTGAGAATGCAATTTTTCACTTCAAATTTCATTGTTAAAGAATGCCGTTGCACCTTTCAGGATGCACAAGATCTTGGCATCTCAATTGAACTTCTCCCCTTGTGTCAACCTGATGAGGAGTTCAATGTTTCACTTTTCTATTCTGTATGTCCTTGCCTACACCAGTTGATTTTTCATTGTTCCATATCTACTCCAGTTGATTTCTTTATTAACTTCTCCGGGTGGTAAGTTGATTTACATTTGATAGAGAATTCACTATATTTCAGGATTTGATTGGGTTGGAGGGTGATGAACTTGCTCAGTTTATGCCTTCAGCAGGGCAAAAGTATGCATTTTCTTTTTTGTGGTACTCTTGCAAGGATTATTTCATTTCTCTGTCTGACATTGCATAAGTGCAATTGTGAAATTGGGCTTCTGGGGACTTACCATATTTTAAACCTATGGGAAATGCTAATGCTCCAGAGGCAATAAAAACTATCACAAGTAGTGGCTATACTGTTATAAGGGCTTCATATGATAGTGCAAGTTTTTCTGGAATAGGAAAAACACTCTCTCTTGCACACAAAAATGTTAATGAGCACCAAACAGTTATGCTCCTATGCTTATAGCTGCATGCTCGCACATATTAAATGTATGTATGCCTGTGTGTGTGCTGTTCTAAACTGATGGCCATAAAAATATTTTATGGTTAAGAGTTACCTACCTGGCTGCATGTAAATGAGCTCTCTCTCTCTCTCTCTTTGTTTTGGAGACACCTGTGCATCTTGTGATTAAGAGTTGCTAGTTATTTTATCTTCCACATATTGACATGGTTGTTCTCTATCTGTGGGGGCCTGTCTTGCTTGCAGTAAACCCAAAAACAAACATCTATACATTAGTCTCTCATGGGAACCCTCAAAACAGAGCTTTTTGTTAAGATGATAATTCTCATTGACGCGCACATCCTGCTATAATACACTCATTGATCCACAGTGATGTTTGAATATCTATATTTGCGTGCATCTCATGTGTATTTGCGCATTATTTATTTCATAAAATCCTCTCACATTGTGTTCTAATCTCAGATTGCAAGATATGAAAGATCAGCTTAGAAAACGAATGTTTACAAAGCGAATAGTAAGAAGAATCACATTATCAATTGCAAATGGATTGTCAATTGAGCTGAATACATATGCTTTGATTCGTCCAACTTTGCCAGGTACAGTTACTCTGAACTTCTACGCTGCATCATGTTATAGAGGCTTCTGCATAATATCTTTGTCATCACATAAGGCAGTTTATGAATTTTTTTTGTGCTTTTGTTTCCTAGGGGCTATTACGTGGCTTGATTCTGTCACCAATCGTCCTTTGAAGGTAATAACAGATTGTCATGTTTCATTTTATTTATTGGTTTAATGGTTAAATTTATTTACATTGGACATATTTTGTGCAATGTAAGTGAATTATGCCTATTTGAGATCTTTAGTCTTGATCATTTTGTGCTGCACTTTCCAGCTTCTGGATTGTTTCTTATGGCATGATGCATTTCGTGTGGTATTCTTTTTACCTCATTGTGGCTCTAGCTTTGAACTTTCTCTACAGTTTGGCACTGAAGGAGGTTAAGGAGATAATGCGTTAGTTTTCTATTGAGGTGTTATGTTCTGTTCAATGATATTCTAAGACAGAATATGGTGCTATATTCTTGAATTTGTTTCAAGTTAATTAGATACAAACTGGGGAGTTTCTTTACTTGCTCTAATCATATGTAATTGCCTTTTAATTTATTCCCATCACTTCCTTTTTGTTTTAGATTTTGGATTCACCTCGTGAGTATTAGATCTTAATCAGGTCATGTATTTTGACATTGTGCAGACCGAGAGATCTTTTATCTGTGCCGATACTGGTGCATTGATGCAAGAACCTGCAAAACGATACCAGCCTTACAAAAAGTAAGCATGTTTCACTTCTGTCGATTATGTTATTTTTAATGCTTTTTTTATTTTTCTTTCTTAGTTGATTCAAGAACCTGCTGCATCTTTATTTTTTGCTTTCCCTTTTTCATTTTCTTTTAAATTCTTCTTAGGAGTATATGATGTAAATAAATATCCTGTTAGATCATTTAATATTGTAACTTAAAAGTTGTCATACCCTTACATTTTTCACACCCTCCTTTTTGGCATGCTGATTTTGGTACATGCCAAAACTTAAATATTTTTTTTTTTGTTATTTGATAAATTATGGTGGCTGTCTACTTGCATTTGTTGTCTAATTAATCAATTTATGGTTCAGTGACAATATCATGTTGTCTGTTGAGGAGTTGTCTGAGATCAAAAGAGTTTCAACGGGACATCTTCATCTTCTTGGATTCAAGCCCTTAAGTTGTTTGAAAGATTATCACAACTTGAGGCCTTCGACATTTGTTTTTCCTAGTGACAAGGTTTTAATTCTTTTCCTTGAATAGTATTTGGGTATTTTCCTAAAGTTCATGCTTCCTATTCTGCTTTGGTTTATAGATCACAGTTTTTTTTGATGACTTAGCATGCTTCTTCAAGCCTATAAATGGCCATGTAATGCCACAGTTAAATAAATTTTTCCTCTAGATTGGGTTACAAATCTTTATGTTAGCCTTTTTTGGTTAAAAATTAATTTTTTTATGTTTTGAATCGTTTTGATGTACTGATCTCAAAAAATAATTTAAAAAAAATAAAAAAAACATTATTTTGATGCATTTTGGAATGAAAAGCACTTTAAAAAGCAACTGCAACCGCACTCTCAAGCAAATCCATATCTCCCTTTAGGAATTGCAGTTAGTGGAGAGATGGATTCCCTAGGTTGGTATTGAAATGTTATAGGATTCTATATAGAAGATGGCACATTCATGGAAATAAATTTATTTTAAGAATGCATTATGAGTTTTTTTAGTTTCACATTATCTAATACAGGGAGTACATTTGGGCAATTTGGCAATATCTTGGTTTCATGGGTGTGTAGTGTGAATGATATTTTGATCCACTTCACCTACAAAATTGCATCTAAAGGACATAATATGATTCGTTGTGTTGATTGTTTCCACTTTAGGATATATAAATCTAGGTAAGTGGATTAAACTTGATAGCTTGCATTTACTCATCTCCACAGTTTGTCTTTGAGAATGTCATTTCTATGATGAGCATGAAGAATAATTTTTAAGAATCATGTTAGAATGCTCTTTAAAATCTTAATTGTATGCGCATGTTTGTGGGTAGCCATGCTTCAATATATTGTTGAATGTTATTTTATGTCATTAATATTTGGTCCTTGGAAGGTCAGGGAGCTTTGATGGTTCTCTTACGAGTCCGTCTAGATTTGCCTGTGCCTTGCTGACAACATAAAAACATGTTAATTGAGAGTCTGGTAGTGAAATAGTAGAATATCTATTTAATTTTGAACTTCAATGAGAAGTAAAATTAATACTCTCAAGCCACTCAATTGTTCCCTTTTCACTCTCCATTAAAGCTCGATACTTCTCTCTTGTGGCTTTGATGGATGTTATAACTAGTAGTAGTTAACTTATTAAACAAAAAATATATGCACTTCAGATATTTGGTGATTGTAAGATTATATTTCCAGATTTTTTCTGAGTTTCTTTGTTTCCAGGCAATCAACAGTCCCATCTTGCTTTACATATATCCTAAAATCATCTCTTCCCTGGTATGTAATAGTGCTTTTTTCTTTTCTGGTTATTGGTTGCAGGAAGTAATTGGTAGCACTTGCATTTTCATTGCCTTGCTTAGATCCATGGTAAACCTTAAACGGTGAGCAGTGTTTATTTTGCAAACTGTAGTATTATTCCTTGAACTTGAACCCAAATATTTATAAGATATAATCTAATAATACCTCTCATATGTATTGCTATGCTATATTATTTAGTAATGAGATAAGTTTCTACTCATGGTAGATGCTGTCTGTATTTATTTAGATTTATTATTTTTACTTTCCTTCTCCTTATTGTATTATCTACAGATAGCATTTTGCCCTTGTACCTGGGCAGTTTTTGTGTAAGCCTGGGATTGTAGAAATTCATATTTGTTATCCATATCCATAATCATAATGTAGGGAACTTTCTATGATGCAATGGGCAACTCTTGGTTTTGTAACCATGTCTTTGTGTCTAGACTTGAAACTTTAGCGCATCCACCTTGTATAAAGATTTCAAAGTGCACAACCATCTCCAAATTCTTCTTCCAGGACCCAAATTCTGTTGGAGCATAACTAGGTGATGGCCATAATTTCTGTGGTGCTAGTATCCTACACTTTATGTGGCTAGGAGCATCAAGATTCCTAACTTTAGCAGCTCTACTTTCTTTTTGGTTATGGAAAAGGAGGAATATAAATTATGGAACCCAAGAGAAGTGTTGTTCATCAATTGCAAAAGTTGATTTTTTTTAATCCTATCTCTTGAATTAGTCATGCTTTTTATTTATTTGAATTTATTTATCCTTAATTCTTTTTTCTTTCTTCATTCATTGAAAATTTTGCAGTTTTGCCGTTGCATTTTATGGAAGCTCATCTCGTCCTCAACTGGTTGCCCTTGTTGCACAAGTAAAATACTGCATTTTTAAAGTACCATTGGATTGTTGCATGCATGAATTTATAATTGGTGAACAAGTCTGATTTTGGCATCAATATGCCATCTTCATCCTTATATTATTTTTGTCATTATTACTTTTTTTTTTTGTCTATCTTTTGAATTTCTACCCTATTCCATTAAATAAGTGGGCGACCCTGCAACTAAATTCTGCTCAAATGTAAAGAGTAATGAAATAATCTTGTAATCTAAACTGATTGATTGGTAGAGAGTAGCTTAGGTTCCCAATACTTGTCTAATGCATTTATCATTTTGCTTATTTGTTTTCTTTGTTTCATTTTTATTTTATTTTCCTAATTGCATTTCAGAATATGATAATATTCTAACTTGGTTGTCCCACTCTGTGGTCTATTAAACTAGGGCATTTGAATAAGCTCATGCTGTCATTGTGTGCAATTGTGTCATTTGCTGCTTTTGCAATTGAATACTATGCCCTGTGTTTTTTTTTTCTTTCCAATATTTTTAGATCTCTCTTCCCGAATTTGAATCTATCTTTTTGAATTGAATACCATGCCTTGTGCTTTTGTTGAGTAATGAAAGAAAGTAATTTCTGGTGCTTAATCCATGCTGTTGAGCTAGATTTCTAAGTTCCTTAAACAATGTGATTTATGTGATACAAATTGTTATCTTGATCTAATTATGCAGTGAACATAATTGCTGTTGTTGTTATGTCTAATTTCAAAATTACTGTGTCATTAATGTTGCTTATTGGTATCTTTGAAAAACAGGATGAGATTATTAGTGCTGGTGGTCAGGTTGAGCCACCGGGAATGCACATGATATATCTTCCCTATTCTGATGATGTCAGGCATGTTGAAGAGGCAAGTACAATTTTAAGTTGATTCAAAATGGATTATATAGTAATCTTAGCAACAAGGGTATGGTTGACTTGCTGCAGATTCATTCAGACACAAATGCTGGGGCACCTCGAGCTACTGATGAACAAATTAAAAAGGCTGCTGCTTTAATAAAACGCATTGACTTGAAAGATTTTTCTGTATTCCAATTTGCTAACCCTGGTAAGCTGGCTTTGATTATTCAGACTTTGTACCTTGAAGATTGCTTGTAAATGCTAAGGATATATTTGGTGTGGGTGTAAAGGGTGAAAAGTTACCCTGCATTTCATCCTCTTGTGGGGGAGGGGTGAAAAAATTTTTAGGGAGGTGGATTTTGGGTCTCGAGTCCTTCCCTCTCCTTTTGTAGATTTTAACACTAATCTATTCTTTCTTCTCCTTTTATTTCCATTTTGGAGTGCAACTATGTGCTATTTAATTTTTTGCTATTATATTTAACCTAAAGTCTGATTTCTCTTTTTTTGGGACCCACTACTTTTCGTTATTTCCAATTCCTACCAAACATTCTTAATACATCATCTCTTAAACCTTTCTTTACCCTTAATACTTCACCCTTAAATTTAGGATGTTATCTCCTTAACATTTCTTCAGATTTTTCATTCCATACCAGAAGCAATCTTAAGATGATTGGGAAAATTTTTGAAAACCTCTTCACGTGGCTGTTGTCTAAACTTCTAAATTTTTTTATAGTCTAACTAGTGGTTTTGGGGTGTGCACCCTCATGTGTTTTATTCAATTTGAAAAATTATTTTATTATTGAAATTAACACATTTAAATTTAGTTTATTAAACTAGCTTCTTTGATTCGTATAAAAGTTATTATATGATGTTGATATAGATTTCCTTAAAAATTTAGTGGAAATTTTCATATGAATTCATGGACAGTGCGAATTGATGGCTATTATTGAGGAAAAAAGTGATTTTAATTTGGATTCTTACTATGAATTGGAAATTGATGGCAGTGAAAAAAGATGATTGGTTTTAACTTTAATCGTGCTGGGAGTAAAAGTTGGATTTCAGCTAGGATTAGAATTAGTACTGTTTAATTTATTAAGCATGTAATAGTCAATAAAGTTTTTGAAAGGTTCAGAAGCGCGCATACACCCATGGATTCTGGATTTGAACGAGGAAGAACTTTTATGCTCTCCTATATTTTGTCAAATCTACTCTGCAAATGATGAAATATAGTGCATGTTATTTTAGGTGTAGTAAAATTTTCTTACTGGTCAATCTGTATCTCAGTTCCAATTTTTTAATGTATAGCATGCATTTATGAAGTGTGGTCTCTGCCTGGGCAACCCCTTGATTGAAGTTAGGGCTTTTATAATGAGAGATCCTGAATTACAGTGCAAGAAAATAAAAAGAATATCAATGTTTGGGTTGATTGAACATATGAAGTTATAAAATCTCAATTCATGTGGATCACAATTTTCGTGCATCATGGATATAGCATATTCCATAATATTAGTTTGCTGTAATAAATGCTATTATTGGAGGACATTGATTTATGTGAACTATGAGGAAATCATATAATTTTTCTTTTTCTTTAAATCTTAGCTGGATTCTCCGTATCATCAATTTCCAATACATTTTCTTACAGGTTTGCAGAGACACTATGCAGTTCTGCAGGCCCTAGCTCTGGATGAAGATGACATGCCAGAAATCAATGATGAAACACTTCCTGATGAAGAAGGCATGGCCAGGTAAGATCAGCTCGTAGCTTCCTATCCTTTGCTGCATCCACCATTCTTTCATTCTGTGCCCTTCATGTGGATCTTGACAATCATTTTTGTTAACCTGACAAATGTTCACATTTATGATACCACAGATCAGGAGTTGTTAAAGCAGTTGAAGAGTTCAAGCTTTCTGTCTATGGAGAAAATTATGATGAGGAAAGTGACATGGGCAATGGAAAAGCAAGCGACGCCTCCAAAAAACGGAAAGCAGCTGCTGAAAATGCAGTTAAGGAGTCTGCAAACTACAACTGGCCTGATCTTGCTGACAACGGACAGGTGTGCTTTCTTGTGTTTCAAACACGATGGTATCTTGTCTTAATCAAGTGCACAAAGTTGGCTTAACCAACAATATAGACAATTGGTTTGAGCAAACAAAGCTCTCTCTTAAACATTTCTTGAGATCAATAAAAAACTGCAGGCTTTGTTTGTTCAATGAACAGCAATACCTACAGAAAACTCTCTCCAAGAAAAAATCACAATCCAAATCAAAGTAATCTCTGTTTTATGTATGGGGGCCTACAAAGTTATTTTATTGATCCAAACAAGTTAATGATTTTTTCCCTCTGTTTGGATCGCACCATCCAAACAAGCTAAGCATAATAAATCATTTAGGAAGATGAAAAGGGAACAGAAGAACTGATTCCTTTTAAGCTTTTTTGAAGTCATTATCAAAAAACAAGTGATTTGGAGGGAAGCTATGTCGTTCCTATTTGAATGTTAACTGGAGATACTTGGAGATTATAGCATATTCATTCGCAGTTGCACAGATATGTCGATAACACCATGAGCTAAATAAAATTGGTTGATGGAAATTATTTGCTTATAATTTGTTGAAATTATTTATAATATCTTACTGTAACAAATGAATAAGGAAATTTTCGAATATAGGTTACTAAATTAAAGGATAACAATCCCTCTTTTCATGGATCTGTTTTGCAGTTGAAGGACTTGACAGTAACGGAGCTGAAGTATTACTTGACAGCGCACAATCTTCCTGTTACAGGGAAGAAGGAAGTTTTGATAAGCAGGATATTAACTCAGTTGGGAAAGTGAGGCTAATCCAGCAGCAGCTCCTTTTCCAGCATCCAGTTGTGGTTTTGCAATGATGGTGATACATCGCACTGTACACCAGTTACATCTTTAAGAGGCTAACTTATCTGCTTTTTGGGAAATTGAAACGCGAGCATGGCAGGCAGCCTTCTGCGCCATTACAATACAGGCCAGCTGAGCTTTTGCGTTTCCTGTGTACAGGAGTTGTATTGTAATGATGAGTATCAGTGCCTAAAAATGCCTTGCTTTTACAAGAGCAGGAGGGATTCGCAGCATTATCATTCAAGGAGTTTTCCATGCCATGCTCTGAACTTCTTATTTTTATTTATATATATATATAAAATGAGATTCCCCCCTAAATGGGTTTCTAGTATATTTGGAAAGTTTTTGATGTTTTTTTAAAGTGTTTTTTATAATAAAATATGTTAAAATATTTTTTTTATTTTTTAAAAATTATTGTTAAGATTAATATATCAATATAATTTAAAATATATCATAAAAAAATATTTTTTAATAATTTTTTTTAAAATGTGTAAGAAATGTGGTTTTCATCGGTTCAGTTTATTGAAATGGGGCTTCAATTCAAGTTCCACGTTTTTCAGTCCATGATCAATCTTAGAATACAAAACCCTGCCCCCTGGACCTCCAATTTCTCCTTTTCAAGTTCCACGTTTGTCTGGTCAGTTTTTCATTTTAATATATTTTTAAATAAAAAATAATATATTCTCCGTCCCTCTTTAAAAGTCAAGTCGGACATTCTCTGAAACCTCCTTGACAGTTAAGTTCCGCCTAATTTGAGGGATAAAAACTGAAGTGGAGGACGCGTGTTGCGTGGTCAGCTCCTCACAAGGATGTAAATAATATTGTAATCATAATAATTTATTATGCCAATCTTGTCCTCGTTTCGAACGTATCAATGGAATAACAGTATTAGCATTGCAAAGACTGTAACAGTGTTTCCAGTGGCCGAGACAAGGGGGTGGCAGTGGCAAGCCTCCCGGCATGTAAGAAAATGTTTTTTTTTTTAGTATTTTTTTAGTATTTTTATAATTTTAATAGTAAAACAACTGAAATTTTATATTTTTTAAAATAATTTTTTTAATTTAACCTCTTTTAATTTTATTTTTTAGTACAGGAGTGTTTCACTATATTGTAAATGATGATTTTGTAATTTTTTTCTTAATATTTGTCCTTTAGTAAACTTTTCAAACCATCTACTTCAAATGTCTTATTTTTTTTTTTATAAACTCAACTTTGATTCAAATTTTTATTTACTTTTACTTTTTAGTCTATTTGAGATAAAGGAAAGAAATTAGTTGGATTCTATTGATAGAGAAAAAAATATTGATTAATATTAATTTTCCCACAAAAAAATATTAATTTTTGTGTTATTGAATTTCATTCAGTGAAGGGAGTTTAGCTTGAGTATTTTTCCCCTGTAAACTTAGTTGAAATGATAGATTTGAACTTAAATTTTTTTTATTTATTTTGGTTTCTTAGTTGATTTTTTGGTTGTTTAAGGCTATATACAAGTTTGTTAACATGTTTAAGGTGTTTTACAAATATTTTTGAGCTAAAAATATATTAAAATGGGTTCTTAGATCCAAAAATATTATTTTTTTGTTAATTTTTCAGCCACTAGTATGACTATAATTTAGAAAAAAGTAAGCAAAATATTGCTTTTATTTTTTTTTCAAAACATTTTACGGTTGAAAGCATATCGTCAAAATTATTAACAAAAAAAAAAAAAAAACACTTGTATGTAAGTCTAACCTGGTAGGCCCATATAAGTGTTTTTTTTAATAATGAGCAAAGCATTTGGATCTAGCTTACTAGACTTAATACTATTTGATCTTTTTTTCTTTATATTTTTATATTTTTATTTATGTATTTTTTAATATTTATTGTTTTGAAATATTTTTTATTTATATTTAAATTAATACCCCTTCTCTCTAATTTTTTAGATTGTTTATTTAATTTTTTTCTAAATAGTGATTTTTTAATTAATTTGTATGCATTGAATATTTTGAATAGATTATTATGATTCATGTATAATTCTTTTTATATAAATCAGATTTATTTTTAAAAATAAAAATTATTTATTCTTAGTTAAAAAAGATGACCTTTGAGATAAAAAAAATATGTGCATTCAAGGGAAAAGTTGCATCCACATTATTTTTTCTAAATAAGTTTTTTTATTTATATTTATATTTAAATTAATACTCATTCTCTCTAATTTCTTAGATTGTTCATTTATCCTTTTTTCCAATAACAATATATATATATATATATATATATATATATATATTAAAGAGATTATTCTAATTCATCTATATTTTTTTTTCATGTTTTATATAAATATTTTTTTTAAATTATTTATTCTTGGAAAAAAATAGAAGAAAGAAAAATGTGTCCACTGAAGGGAAAAGTTGCATACACAATATTTTTTTCAAAATAACGTAGAACAATGAGTGTCTTTTGTGCCATGCATTAATTCTTTTACCGAAAGATATTGTTTTAAATACTAAAATTTCTTTCATTGTTTAGCTGAAAATATGCCCTTAAAAATAAAAAGAAAAGTGATTGAAATATATCTTTTAAATAGCCTCCCATAATCTTCATTTTTAATAAGAAAAAGAACAATAAAAGAATTCTAAGTCTCTTTGTTATCATATACATTCCATAATAAATATCGAATCCTTGCAATTAGTTGTTACTACAAATATCTCATTGTTAGACATGAAATACTTGTAGAATAGGTAAGACAATGTCTAGCACACATTTTTCCAAAAATATTAAGAAATTATTGTATTAATTGAAATCTATAATACACAAGGTAATAATATTTCTTCAAGTCTCCTACATTTTTGATAGATTTCAGTCCTGATTTTAAAAATATTGTTATTTCTTGTCCAGATAAATTAACAAGCCCATCATATATTAATGAAAAGCTATAAATATCTATTTTCCAACCCAATTGGAATATTAAAATAATTATTGATATAGATATAGATGTAGTCTAAAAAGTAGACGAAGGTCCATATAGACATATTTGATAAGATTCGTTTAGTAATTTTGATTATTTAAAATAATCATTTATCAAATTCTGATTGACTCGAAATTGTAACTTAATATAGAACAACATGTTTAGATATGTCTATAAAAAAATTCATCTTGATCCAACATTCGAGTTAAAAACTATGCTCGATAGCATAAGACTGAACAATAAAAACTTTTACGATAAAATTCAAATCAGGTTTAAGAAAGTCAACTCAGATCAAGATAAAGATAAAAATGGTTATTTGAGGCAACACTTAGGTCATGGGTTGGAGGGTCAACTCTAGTTGACCTATTTTGTTTTTTTATAAAGAATCAAAACAACTTTATTATGACCAAAATTTATAATTAAGTCAATGAATTTTTTACCCATGTTTTATCTCAGGGTGATTGGGTCAAGTCTAATAAACCCTTTTTCTATTTCTTTTTAAACTTGAATTGGTCCAAACACTATGCCTGTCGGGTCTTGGATGAAGTTGCGAGGTCTTTTCGAGTTTTGTAATTAGAATTATTATAATATTATTAATTTCAATACTTAATATAAACTGAAGTGAAAAAAATAATATTTAATTATTTTTTAAAAAATATATAAGTTTGATAATAATACACATTAAATGTAAAATAAAATTTTTATTTATATTTAACTTTGACCTTATATATGAGTATTTTTTTTGTTAGATTTCAATTTAGAAAACAATATATGTTATAATCTAAACTTTAAACGTTAGATAAAACAAGAAAACAATATTATTGTCATTACAATAGTTTCTATTTTTTAAATGCCTACCAAACACAAAACGAAACAAGATTGATCATCCAATCCATCCAATATACACCAAACACAAAATAAAACAATTATTTATTCAATTCAGCACAATATTATTAATACTGTACAGCATACCAAACCCTAATCATGCAACTTTTTGCTTCCTTCAATTACTACCTTCAGAAGGCTGTGACAATGTTCGCTGATCTTGCTATTATTAATAACTTTTGTCAAAAAGAATGTTTTTGGCTCTGAGTAATAAGTCTCATAGAGCATTGTTATGAACATTTGATCTTAAATTTAGTCTTTGATGCGCGTTGCAACTTTCAATGATAATGGTTGTTTTTCACTTGCAATTTATTTATTT
>NW_011499973.1:130818-143241 GCF_000495115.2 Populus euphratica | reverse complement strand
AAGTTATTTTAGAAAATAATTTTTTGATGGAATTTCTGACAAAAAAATTGTACAAAAACATTTCTCATTAAAAAATATTTATTGGTAAATATCGACTGAATCTTTTTTATTTTATTAAAAAATAATTATATTTTTTTCAAAACTTTTTATTAGTTATTACTTTGATAATTAAAATTAAAAAAAGCATAATAATAAAATGTGAAATAAATAAATTTATAAAAAAAATAAAAATTCAAATTCTTAGTATTGATATTAAATGAAATTATATTTTAATTTAAGTTTAAAATTTAAATATTCATTTTATATTATCAAAATAATTCAAAAAACTAACAAACCTGTCATTTAAAAAAAAATTAATGCAAAATAACTCTCTTTATATTTAATGATAACTTGCAATTTTGGGTTGTATAATATCTAGGGTGATCTAAAATCTTCAATTAATTGAGAATGGACTTAAATAAATTCAAACCCTTAAAAAATCCAGAATTTTTAGAATGAATACGATCAACTAACTTAATACTTTCATTAATTATAACTCTTAATCAGTCACTCTGATTTGGGAAAATAATATATCAAATTAATTAAATAGCTAACTATATATTATAATAAGAATGTATAAATTTTAGATGAAAAATCTCACTAAAAACCCGATTCTGACATATTAAAGTTGCTAATAGACTTGCT
This sequence comes from Populus euphratica, assembly GCF_000495115.2. NCBI lineage: Eukaryota > Viridiplantae > Streptophyta > Magnoliopsida > Malpighiales > Salicaceae > Populus > Populus euphratica. The sequence continues at coordinate 142,557 of NW_011499973.1, read as the reverse complement.
AATGATCTAAGAATCCTATTGATATAATTTTTACTTGCTATAAAAGTGACTAGAATTTGATATTAAAAATTATAATTATGGTCATTGGATTTTTATTAATCACCTTAATATGCATGTAAAAACCAAGTTAAAAGATAAGAGTTATTAAAAACTCATCGTAGAATAGATTAAAGATGAATAATTTTGCTCTAGCTCAATCGTTCTCTTACTCTTCTCTCTTTGGCTCAGAGTTATAGGTATCCGACATTATAAGAGAGTGAATATTATTAATTGGGTTTTTTTATTCTTTTAATATTGATTATTTACAAAAAAACCCTTATTTTAAGGAGAAAAAAAACAATTGAAAATGTTGTTGTTATTGAGTCCACAATGCAATTGAAAAAGGAGAGCTCGCGGTAATCATACAGGTTAGCCTTCAAAGCTCTTTATTCGTGACAAAGTGGTTTTAGAGTGAGTTATTGAACTGTGAGATGAGAATTGATGAAATAGAGGGTTTTTAAAAGTGTGGTAACAGTCGCTTTTCAAAGTGTTTTTTTACTAAAAAATATATTAAAATAAGTTTGTGACAAAGTGGTTTTAGAGTAAATTGTTGAACCGTGAGATGGGAATTGATGAAGAAGGGGTTGTTTAAGAGTATGGTATCAACTGTTTTTTAAAATGTTTTTTAAATCAGAAATATTTTAAAATAATATATATTTTTTATTTTTTTAAAAATCATGTTAAAATCAACACATCTAAATAATTTAAAAATATAAAAAATAATTTTAAATAAAAAATTATAAATTTTTAAAAAACATAATTTTAATAGCATTAATGGACAAAGTCAAAAAAAAAAAAAAATTGCCTTCGCAATAGGACAAGAACGCAATAGAACCAAAAGTAGTGAATAGAGAGCAAGAAGGAAATGAGTGCTCCTTCACCAAGTGAAAGGAATATGAAATTAGTGAGAAACTAGAACTATCCAATGAGAAAGGGAATAATAATAATAATAATAATAATAATAAACTATTAGTATTATTATTAATTAAGTATTTTTTTCTTAAAACAAAGGTAGTTGTTACTAGTCATTACTAGGATGAGGAATTAGTATAATTCTCTTTCCCAACTTTCTTTAGTCTCTACTTTTATTTTATTTTATTACAGGGAATTGGTTGCGTTGGCATTGCTGCTTCTTTGACTAGTAGAGTGCTATCCTAGTTATGTAGAGAAAACATTTTAATTTTTTTTGACGAGATCTGGTATGAACAGTAACAAGAAAAACAAAGTTTTTTTTTTTTAATACATGAGAGAAAAAAAACATTTTTCTGGAAATAATTGGGTCAAGTAAAATTAATTCATAATTAACATTAATAAAAATTAAAGCATGCAATTAACCATCTTAGTTATTTAATAATAACTTTTATTATATTTTTATTTATTAAAAAACATAAATTAAACAAAAATAATAAATTTATATTTTTCTAAGGATTGACAAATATGAGGATTACAACTATAAACCATAATTTTTAAGGATTTTAGTATAATTCAAAAAATATTTAGAGATTTAACATATTTAATCGAGTCATAAATACTAGTTGCGACACGCAAGCCGCATATAACATATGTGACATATGAGTCACACATAACATCTACGACTTAATGATGAGACATAACTAGAAAAAAATTTCTTCATGCGTTAACTCTTTACCCAAAAAAACTATAATTTGCAAAATTTAAATAATTAGTTTTCCAGCCTTAAAATACAATTCACATAACATCTTCAATCCTAATTAGCAAAATTATACAGACAATTAACATAATATAACATTTTATTACAATTAACCTAAGTATATATCTATTCATGATTCTCATAACATGTAATGTAACTATATCTAATGATTATCGCATTTCATGCATAGAAATAGAGCACCACCTTAACTTTTCCAACTCGAGGATGCATTCATAGCATCAATTTAGGGGTAAAAAAGACCAATATCACCACATCTTATGGACAGAACTAGGATGCTTGTGGATGGATCTGCACCACCACCCTAATTAGTCCAATTAAAGGACATGTCTATGTAGGTGTCAACATCAATATCACCCCAGCTCGTAGACAAGCCTAAGACATTCATGGATAAACCACCATCCCTAACACTCCCATGATAAACAATATCATACTCCGTTGATGTCACTTTAAGATGTTTAACCTCCCCAACCTTTAAAGCTCACCACATTGAGTGTAGTGTTAGCCACAATATGTTCAATCTTATTGATGTCTTGATAGATAATTTTTGTTGTTTTCTAAGTCTTTCGTACTAAGCAATGAAATCTACATGTATATATTTGTCGCACGTGTGCAGCGTTACGACAATCATCCTCCATACTCAAAGTGTGTGTGTATCTGGAAAATATAGGAAGATAAGGAATTCTTATATTTTATTAGTGGAAAAATTAGATGTAAGTCGTCATCTAGTATTTTGATCACTAAGAACTCTAACTGGTATCGAAGATCAGGTACGGAGACTGGTTGCGTAAAGGGAAGGTATTAGCACCCTAAATACACCCTACCTAAGGTAAGCTGCATTATTTTATTATTTGATATAAACTACGGTTGTATCATATTTTTAAATTTGGTTTGTCTATGGTTTAAGAAAAGTCCCCCTTGATAAAGAGATCCTTATCTTATCGGGATAAAACTTAACTATCCTAATGTCAATAAAAGAACTACCATTTTAATATCGGGAATACGTTTTACGTTTAAATTCATAATCCCTCATATTTTAAAAAATAATTTTTTGGAATTTTTTTGAAATATTGGCCAAGTTCTCGTGATTTTAATAAACCGGTTATTAAAGCTAAAATGCATGCTAAAATATATTTTTTAAAAATTTTTGTTGTTGTATGAAAATATGATATAATTTTTTTTCTTTGAGAGACTCGACCGTAAGCATGAAAACAAAAATATTCTTTTTGTTGTATGAAAATATGATGTAATTTTTTTTCTTTAAGAAACTTGACTGTATGCATGAAAACAAAAACATTTTTTTTTTTAATTTTGATGAAAACCAAGTATTTTAATTCTGAATTTGTATCTTTACAATATAAAAATACATACTGATATCAATCAACATGACGTAGAAAAACATGTGGGGAAATCACAATTCTTTTTTCAAAAATAATTTTTTGAATATATTTTTTTTAGACCGGGTAGACGTGACCCTATAAAAAAAAAAAGACTAAAATCAAAACAAAATAAAATTAAGCTAGGACCGGCCTAAAAAAACCTTTATTGTGGTTGGACTCAACCCAACCGCGTAGGCTGTGCTGATTTTCTCGCCCAAAAAGCCAACAGCTGGTTCCTACTGCGCAGCACAGTAGCCACCTAATTATTTTCCACTTCGCTGCAGAAGGTGAATTGCTCACGTTCTGCATGCAAATGGTGAACACAATAGCGGAGCCAGAAAAGGGGAAGAGATTACTTGGAGTCAGGGAGCGTGGTTGCTGTCTCCGGTGGTGGGGGTGGCGGGTCACGGCTGAGGACGGTGGGTCTTCCTCTTCTCGCGCGTGCTTCCTTTTCACGCCGCTGCGTTTCCTTTCTCTTCTCCTCTTCGTCTACCTCAGTTTCCCCCTATTTTTCTATTCTTCTTTTATTATCTGCTGGTGGCGGTGGAAGCGACTGGGACTGCGGATGGTGGCTGGGAAACCAGGGGGCAGCTGCTGTGATGGTGATTTTGCGGCTGTTCTTCTTCTTTGTTTTGTGTTCCTCCCTCTGTCTATCTCTGTTTGTTTGCTTCTTCTTCCGTTTTTCACGGTGCAGGTGCTGTTATCGACGACTGGGAGGATGGTGGCAGTTAGAGGTGGCTCTGGTGGTGGCTCTGGTGGTGGCGCTGCTGTGCTGCTCCTCCTTCTATGCAAAAATATCAACCCCTGTGTCTTCTCTTTTGTTGTTTTCTTTTTTGTTTTCCTTCTCTATTCGGTTCCGTTTCCTCCCTCTCTGTCACTGCTCTTCTCCTCTGTTCTTCCCCCCTTCTCTTCCTTTTTCTTCTTTTTTGCCGAGCTTCTCTCCTCTCAAAAACAAACTCTCCCCTCTGTTTTCTGTTCTTCCCCCTCTGTTTTCTGTTCTTCAAAATCTTCTTCCCCGCCCTTGGTTTGTTTTCCTTCTCGGGCAACTTAAACAGTTTTGCCCCCTGCCTCTCTCGTTCGTCTCCTGGTTTCCTCCCCTCTGGTTTTCTTTACTCCTCTCTTTCAAACAATTCTTCCTCCTCTCTCACATTCGTTGCTTCTTTCTTCTCTTGCAATCTGTGCCCCTTTCTTCCCTTCTCCTCCCCTTCTATTTATAAGCAGAGGAGAGGGAGCTCCCCCTGCTCTGTCCCATCGTGGTGTAGGGGGAGCGGGGCTACCTTAACTCTGGAGGGTAAGCTGGCCGCCCGTTTACAGGCATGACACCTCTATTTCTTCCATAATAGTAGCAGGGTATGGGTTGTTGCTTATGTCCTGATTTAGCCAAGTTGGGAGAGAGAGAAAGAAAGGGTGAGCGAGAAAAAGATTATAAAAGCCTTCTTCTCCCCTATCCCTGCAATAGCAGGGGACAAGAATATGCACAGTGCTGTTTCAAACCAGGGGACAAGAATATGCACAGTGCTGTTTAAAACAGGATTGTATTTCTAATTATTTTTTAAAAATAAAATATAATTAAAAAGAATTTAAAAATAGATTATAACAATATTAAAAAGTCATTAATATTTATTATCTATAATAACATTAAAAATAATTACTAAATATTTTATGTAAAGTAGTATTGTATACCAATTAATTATGTCTTGAATATTAATATTAAGATGTATAATGCATCGGATTACATGGATGTCTCAGGAAACGGGACCAGATAGGTGTAATAAAATAACATATAATAGTTATATACAATATCATGTAGGTATCTACATCAATAATGAGATATCGGTCTCAGGAAATGAGACCAGGTAGGTGTAATAAAATAACATATAATAGTTAAATACAATCTCATATAGGTATCTATATCAATAATGAGATATCACTCCTAAAAAACATAATCCCTTCTATCATATTAAAAATTTAGATAAGAGCATGAATCACCAACTAGTCTTCATTACGCTTATTCTGATGACTCATATCAAACAACTCATCACTAATATCAATATAATTTGATATGTGATGAGATAGATAAAATTATCACATTACCCGATTTAGACAATGCCTCTCAACAATATTGAAGTAGTGCAATGAAACTTGTGCTAACCAAAGTTTAGATCCTTTTAAAGTTACTCACAAAGCATTCTGAATAAAATCGATAATATCTAATAAGCTTGGAAAAAAATTATTTCATAGAATTCTTTATCGTCGCATGTCTATCTGATATAATACATAACCTAGTGTGATCACCAATTAAATATAGACAAAGCAAATCTAAAAATTAATTTTAATTATTGCTGGTCTCTTCTTTGATAATAACAAAACACAACAAAGAAACTATATTGTTCACATCATAAGCATCTGCAACCAACAACTCAATATTAATTAGAGGATAAAATTATTGAAACTCATCAATTAAAGTACCAAATGCCTAAAATGCTCTCCCAAACAATCATTTTATAATCCCAAATGATAATTATTCCTGGATTTGGGTATTTGATGGCTAGTAGCATTCTACACAGGTTTTGAAATGACTTTTCACATATACCAAACAACCACTTCAATATTTTTTAATTAGTCATTCACGCCTTCTAATATGTGATGTCATGCTTATAATCCCTCTCAATATACCTTGAATCATTACAACACTCATACTTATATTCTTTTTTCATAATTATCAACATCACTTGAATAATAAGATCTGAGTCAATCTGATGATGAAGCTACAAAACAAGAGGGTTTCGACATGTGTATCCCTTTTAATTTTCAAATTTTCCATGAATTAGACCTCAGTGATATCCTCCATGTAAATATCATCTACATCTTAGTTCTTGAACGCATTGCAACTAAACATAAGTTTTACTTGAACGATGGACCTTATACTGCAATGAATTTTGATATAGCATCATTTAACTACATTAATACATTTAGACTTATCTTTGAATTTTTTTTCCAACCTCCAATTCATGAATTGATAAGCATGAATGCATGCTATTATCACTACTAGAAATCAGTGAAAACTAGTGGAAATACCGATAGAATTTTTTCATCAGTAATTTTTATAGATATACATAATTCTATCTTTAATTTTATCGGTATATACCGACAGACTATTTTCATCAGCAATATAGTTAGTATATATTGACGGACCCATTCTATTGGTATATACTGACCGTATTGCCGACGGATTATATAGATTTTTGAGAAGAAGCAACGGTGTGATGGCGTTGAATTTTTTCAGATGATTTTACCTGCAGAATAACCAAGGGATTCAAACTGGGATTTCTATACAGTGACGTGGCACAGTTACCGGCAGACTTACCAATGGAATCATCGACAAAAATATTCTATCAGTGATTCCATCGGTAAAAGCCAATGTATACCCACTTTGCCGACTCTTTTTTCCTTTATTTCTCCTTCTTCTTACCCGTCTCAACTCTCCCCTCCTAACCCGTAACCAACCATCCATCCCAGCTCTCCCTCTCTTCTCAACATAAGCACTCAAGTTTCTTATACTTTTGTACGTGCTCACAACATCCATTCTCCGAGAAATTTATTACGGATTTTATCATTTTTGTAAGTAAATCTATCCTTTTTAGTTTTAACATTTAAATGTCAATTTTATTATTTTTATTGTTTTTTTAGTATATATATTCTATTAACATATGTAGTTGTTTGATTGTTATTTGTCAAAGAAACTTGTAGCATGAATGTATAATTTTGTAGTTCGTTATAGTTTGTTTTAGATTTTATCAAATTGTATTTGTTTTTAAATTGTTGAAATTTTGTTTGGATTACACCGAATTAGATGTGTTGTGATGGAATAAATAATAGCTTGTTTAACGGTCCCATTTTATTTTTTTATCAATTTTATTACGGAGGTGATTTCTGTAAATTTATATATGTATAAATTTGTATAGACGTCGATAATTGATAATTGATGATGAATATTTAACATAGGTACTTTTTTAGTTTGTTAGATGATGCATTGTTTTGCACCGTTCATTATCTTCTTCATTTTTTTTTGAAAAGCTAGTCCGATTACCTATTTTGCAACTGCATTTAATGTACTTAACATCAACTAAATTTGATAAAACTTGCATGAAAAAAATCATAAGACATCCCTTTATGTCTGGGTATGATCGACACTGGCTCACTGGCAAAGAAACGGTCATGACACCATCCCAAAGAGGCCAACTCAGGCAACATGCAGCTGCAGATTTGATAATGCACCATGCCTACTTTGAGCCAACGATTAGGATCCTTCCCAAATGAATCAAGGGCTGAAATTTATTCTTTGGTGAAGACAAGATTACCCTATTCCATCCCTATAAATAAGAGCAGATTTGACGTTCAGGTGGAGAAAATTGGGTCCAAATTCAGCCAAAAAACCAGCCTTTTCTAGTTTTTACATATTTTTTTTCTCTCTCCACCGTCTTTTTAGCCGTTAAAGACCTCACATAAACCTCTCTCTTCCACCAGTAGACAGCTTTTTAGCCTCCCCACGAACCCAAATCCTCATCAGCGATAAGGGCAGCCACCGCGAGGTCCTTCCTCTCCTCGCTGTGGATTTTCTTCTCTGCTTCTTCTTTCTTCCTCCGCTACAAGGAACCAACACCATCACCATTTTTCCTCCAACTTTGCCTTGAGCAACCACCACCACCACGCATTGTTAAGACCATTGGCCAGCCACCGCTACATTTGTAATAAGCCACTACGAATGTCTTTCTCTCCTTTCTCCTTCTCAACCATGCCTTAAGCCACAACCATCCTCATCGTCGACTTGATAACCATCCTCTCCACCACACTTCTCCCTCTCCACTGATTGGTTATCTCTTTTCCTCCACAACTGTTGTAGCCCATTAACCCATCAGCCCACCATTTTCATTTTCTTTCTTCCTCAGCACCTGCAACAGCAACATCAGCATCGACCTCCACCACCACAACCGGCTTTACCACTATCATTTCCATCAACCTAGCTCCTTACTAGTGGTAGAGCAGCCATTGTGACCTTCTCTCTCTTGTCCTTGTAGCCTTTCTCTCTCCTCTGTAACTTTTTCTTCTTCCTCCTACAACCGACTTTAGCCATCATCACCTCAGCTGATGCCTCCTAAGCCACCGACCTAACCACCTCATCACGTCCAAGACCTCCACGCCAAGCAACTTCCTCCTCCTTGCTTTGCCTATTTCTTCCTCGTCGTGGCTGCTGCATACAGAATTCATTCTTGCATGTAGCCGCTAAATAATTAGCCCCTGGTTTGGACTAGGCCAGTTATGGCCCAGCCCAAATGGCTGAGTCTGGCACGACCTCCATTAAAAAAAAATTCAAAAAATATCAAAAATCATTTTAAAAAAATTATGATTTTCTCAAATATTTTTCTATCCATTTTGCATATTAACGGGTTGTATATTTACACTGTAAAATACAAATCCGATATTAAAATACTTAATTTTCTCCAAAATATTGCAAAAAAAATTTGAAATATTTTCAAAAATTCTCAAAATATTTTAAATTAATTTCTCTTTTCTAAAACAAACAAAAAATATTTTGTTTTTATGTATACGACCAAATTTTAAAAATTTTCCAAGCATATCTTCATGAAACCTAAAAAGGCATATCTTCATAAAAAAAAATTGCATCTTTTTAATGTTTTAAAATGCAAAATGGATATCATAACGAATTTATGATTATCTATTAGGATTTAGCCAAAATATCAAAAACCTTTTTCCAGCCTTTTTTCTAGAGTCCAGATGTAGAATTTAATATTTGTGGGGTGTAAAATTACATGATAAAGTACACCCTTAGGTATTAAAGATACAATATGTAAATAAATGCGATGCTAAAATTCAGATTGTAGAACGGTTAGGATTTAATCCAATAAGGTAGAAATTTTCTCATGAAGAGAGATTTGCCTTGAACTTTAGAAAAGATCAATGAATAGAAACCCAACTTAAAAAAATAATCAAATAACAATGCAACTTATCTTAGATAGGATGCACTGATGGTGATTTATATTCACTTTGCACAACCAATCTTTACCTTGACTCTCGCAGATTATAGGTTTTTAGTAACTATAATATTAAGTAACGACTTTTAAATATTAATGATAATTTTATAATTAAATCAAAAAACCTTTTCTTACAGGCACAATAAAAAGCCTCTTTCATTGTAGCGCTTGCACACCCAAAGATAAACATGATAGTGTTTATCTGGATCAATAAAAAACTGCAGGCTTTGTTTGTTCAATGAACAGCATTAATAAATCATGTTTTGTGTATGGGGGGCTACAAAGTTAATGATTTTTTCCCTCTGGGATCGCACCATCCAAACAAGCTAAGCATAATAAATCATTTAGGAAGATGAAAAGGGAACAGAAGAACTGATTCCTTTTAAGCTTTTTTGAAGTCATTATAAAAAAACAAGTGATTTGGAGGGAAGCTATGTCGTTCCTATTTGAATGTTAACTGGAGATACTTGGAGATTATAGCATATTCATTCGCAGTTGCACAGATATGTCGATAACACCATGAGCTAAATAAAATTGGTTGATGGAAATTATTTGCTTATAATTTGTTGAAATTATTTATAATATCTTACTGTAACAAATGAATAAGGAAATTTTCGAATATAGGTTACTAAATTAAAGGATGACAATCCCTCTTTTCATGGATCTGTTTTGCAGTTGAAGGACTTGACAGTAACGGAGCTGAAGTATTACTTGACAGCGCACAATCTTCCTGTTACAGGGAAGAAGGAAGTTTTGATAAGCAGGATATTAACTCAGTTGGGAAAGTGAGGCTAATCCAGCAGCAGCTCCTTTTCCTTTTGATGTTTTTTTAAAGTGTTTTTTATAATAAAATATGTTAAAATATTTTTTTTATTTTTTAAAAATTATTTTTAAGATTAATATATCAATATAATTTAAAATATATCATAAAAAAAATAACTTTTAATAAATTTTTTTTAAATGTGTTAGAAATGTGGTTTTCATCGGTTCGGTTTATTAATACTGGAGAACCGAGAGGGGTGGGGGCTTCAATTCAAGTTCCACGTTTTTCAGTCCATGATCAATCTTAGAATACAAAACCCTGCCCCCTGGACCTCCAATTTCTCCTTTTCAAGTTCCACGTTTGTCTGGTCTGTTTTTCATTTTAATATATTTTTAAATAAAACATAATATATTCTCTGTCCCTCTTTAAAAGTCAAGTCGCAAATTCTCTGACACCTCCTCGACAGTCAAGTTCCGCCTAATTTGAGGGATAAAAACTGAAGTGGAGGACGCGTGTTGCGTGGTCAGCTCCTCACAAGGATGTAAATAATATTGTAATCATAATAATTTATTATGCCAATCTTGTCCTCGTTTCGAACGTATCAATGGAATAACAGTATTAGCATTGCAAAGACTGTAACAGTGTTTCCAGTGGCCGAGACAAGGGGGTGGCAGTGGCAAGCCTCCCGGCATGTAAGAAAATGTTTTTTTTTTTAGTATTTTTTTAGTATTTTTATAATTTTAATAGTAAAACAACTGAAATTTTATATTTTTTAAAATAATTTTTTTAATTTAACCTCTTTTAATTTTATTTTTTAGTACAGGAGTGTTTCACTATATTGTAAATGATGATTTTGTAATTTTTTTTCTTAATATTTATCCTTTAGTAAACTTTTCAAACCATCTACTTCAAATGTCTTATTATTATTTTTTTATAAACTCAACTTTAATTCAAATTTTTATTTATTTTTTACTTTTTAGTCTATTTGAGATAAAGGAAAGAAATTAGTTGCATTCTATTGGTAGAGAAAAAAAATCTTGATTAATATTAATTTTTCCCACAAAAAATATCAATTTTTGTATCATTGAGTTCCATTCAATGAAAGGAGTTTAGCTTGAGTATTTTTTTCTTATAAACTTAGTTGAAATGATAGATCTGAACTTAAGAACTTTTTATTTATTTTGGTTTGATTTGTTTTCTTAGTTGATTTTTTGGTTGTTTAAGACAAAAATACGAGTTTATTAACATGTTTAAAGTGTTTTACAAATGTTTTTAAGCTAAAAATATATTAAAATGGGTTTTTAAATCCAAAATATCATTTTTTTTCAGCCATTACTATGACTATAATCTAGGAAAAAGTAAGCAAAACATTGCTTGCTTTTATTTTTTTTCAAAACATTTTAGGGTTGAAAGCATATCGTCAAAATCATTAACCAAAAACAAAAAAAGCACTTGTATATGAGTCTAATCTTGTAGGCCCATATGAGTGCCTTTTTTATAATGAGCAAAGCATTCGGATTTAACTTACCAGACCTAATACTATTTGATCTTTTTTATATATATTTTTATATTTTTTTATGTATTTTTTGAAATATTTTTTATTTATATTTAAATTAATACCCCTTCTCTCTAATTTTTTAGATTGTTTATTTAATTTTTTTCTAAATAGTGATTTTTTAATTAATTTGTATGCATTGAATATTTTGAATAGATTATTATGATTCATGTATGATTCTTTTTATATAAATAAGATTTATTTTTAAAAATAAAAATTGTTTATTCTTAGTTAAAAAAGATGACCTTTGAGATAAAAAATAT
>NW_011499973.1:128054-130743 GCF_000495115.2 Populus euphratica | reverse complement strand
TATCTTGTATTATTAGATATATTATTATAAAACATGTTTTGGTTAAGGAGTTATTGATACTTCAAGTGCAAAATGATGATATAAAACCATGATAAAAATGCACTTTTAAGTACTAATCATATACAAATATTTTAAAATTATTTATTCTTGGTAAGAAGAAATTGATCTTTGAGATGAAAAAATAGAAGAAAGAAAAATGTATCCACTGAACGGAAAAGTTGCATACACAATATTTTTTTCAAAATAACGTAGAACAATGAATGTCTTTTGTGCCATCCATTAATTCTTTTATTGTATTTGAAATTTCTTTCATTGTTTAGCTAAAAAATATGCTCTAAAAAAAAAGTGATTGAAATATATCTTTTAAATAGCCTCTCATAATCTTCATTTTTAATAAGAAAAAAAACAATAAAAAAATTCTAATTCTGTTTGCTATCATATACATTCCATAATAAATATTGAAGCCTTATAATTAGTTGTTACTACAAATATCTCATTATTAGACATGAAATACTTGTAGAATAGGTAAGACAATATCTAACACATATTTTTTTCAAGAACATTAAGAAATCATTGTATTGATTGGAATCTATAATACACAAGGTAATAATATTTCTTCAAGTCTCGTGCATTTTTGATAGATTTCATTTTTGATAGATTTCAGTCCTGATTTTAAAAATATTATTACTTCTTGTCCAGATAAATTAACAAGCCCACCATATATTGATGAAAAGCTACAAATATCTATTTTCCAACCCAATTGAATATTAAAATAATTCTTGATATAGATATAGATGTAGTCTAAAAAGTAGACGAAGGTCCATATAGATATATTTGATAAGATTCATTTAGTAATTTTGATTATTTGAAGTAAACATTTATCAAATTCTGATTGACCTGAAATTGTAACTTAATATAGAACAACATGTTTAGATATGTCTATAAAAAAATTCATCTTGATCCAACATTCGAGTTAAAAACTATGCTCGATAGCGTAAGACTGAACAATAAAAACTTTTATGATAACATCCAAATCAGATTCAGGAGAGTCAACTCAGGTCAAGATAAAGATAAAAATGGTTACTTGAGGCAACACTTAGGTCATGGGTTTAAGGGTCAACTCTAGTTGACCTATTTTTTTTAATAAAGAATCAAAGCAACCTTATGATGACCAAAATAATTAATTCAATGTATTTTTTACCCGTGTTTTATCTCGGGTTGATTGGGTCAAGTCTAATAAACCCTTTTTCTATTTCTTTTTAAACTTGAATTGGTCCAAACACTATGACTGTCAGGTCTCGGGTGAACTTGCTAGGTCTTTTCGAGTTTTATAATTAGAGTTATTATAATATTATTAATTTCAACACTCAATATAAACTGAAGTGAAAAAAATAATATTTAATTATTTTTTAAAAAATATATAAGTTTGATAATAATACACGTTAAATGTAAAATAAAATTTTTATTTATATTTAACTTTGACCTTATATATGAGTATTTTCTTTTTAAATTTCAATTTAGAAAACAATATATGTTATAATATATACTTTAAACGTTAGATAAGACAAGAAAACAATATTATTGTCATTACAATAGTTTCTATTTTTTAAATGCCTACCAAACACAAAACGAAACAAGATTGATCATCCAATCCATCCAATATACACCAAACACAAAATAAAACAATTATTTATTCAATTCAGCACAATATTATGAATACTGTACAGCATACCAAACCCTAATCATGCAACTTTTTGCTTCCTTCAATTACTACCTTCAGAAGGCTGTGACAATGTTCGTTGATCTTGCTATTATTAATAACTTTTGTCAAAAAGAATGTTTTTGGCTCTGAGTAATAAGTCTCATAGAGCATTGTTATGAACATTTGATCTTAAATTTAGTCTTTGATGCGCGTTGCAACTTTCAATGATAATGGTTGTTTTTCACTTGCAATTTATTTATTTATTTATTTTAAATGAAAAGATTGGAGGCTTTGTTTTTTAATTTTCCCGAACATTTTTGTTTTTGTTTTAAGCAGTCCGTTGACGAAGTTCGGATTCTTAACGAGTGCTAGCTCTTTGGACACCCTTTTCTTGAATATATTGTACATTCAATTATTAGATTATTGATCTGCAGTAAGGGCGTTTCATGACACTTTCCTCCTATAATTTTCAATGGTTGACCGCTACCTCGTCTAATTAATTAGTCAAGTTTCTAAGATAAAATGATGGAGTTAATGGTCCACCTCAGCTAATTAAAATGAATAAATCAGCTACGTGGCAAATGATAGAGGTTGTTAGAGTGCTAATCGGCGCATGTTTGTTTAAAAATTAGTAATTAACGTAATCCTCTGCAACTTGGTACTATACAATAACGGCGTAAACATGCATGTGTTGAAAATTAAACTTCGTGGGAAGATTCAAATATAAGGTAAGTGAGTTGTCTTTGTTTTTTTCTGTTTGGATTTCACTGACCATTCAGACTGACCAGCATCTGGTGAAGTTACTGCATATAAATCTTGCATCAGACCTCAGTTGGAGCACAAAAAGGAGCCACTGAATCCAGAGTTCCCTCGAGAAAATCAGTGGGAACCGCTTCACTTAACCTTAATCATGGCTCTGGTGCTGGGTTCTGGTTTGATACGGAAGACCACGCAGCTCTTTCCCTTCTTCAATTTCTACTATCAGAA
>NW_011499973.1:118796-128027 GCF_000495115.2 Populus euphratica | reverse complement strand
TTTCCCTACTTCAATTACTACTATCAGAAGGCGGCTGTGCCCATGTAAGGAGTGTCTATGAGCATTTTTTACGAGCATTTTGATCCGAAACGTAGTCTTTGGCACACCGTCGCATCTTTCAGTTATAATGACTGCTTTTCACTTGCAGCTTAGTTTTTTTACTTTGGTCAACTATATATATATATATGGCTAACAATCCTTTGGTGTTCTTTTGGAGCACAAGACAAGCAGCAAAAAACGTGAGACAAATCAGTGAAGGAAGTGGACCAAAAATCAATGGCTTCCACTGGCTTGCCAGGAGGACGGAGGTTACTGTCGGAGAGGAAGCCACTGTTCCAGTTGGCTTCAATGCTGCTGAAGAAAATTAAGGACAGTAAAAAGGATGATACTTCAGCTCCAGAGAATCAGGCCACTGGCAATCACTCTAGGAAGGTTACTGTTATGGAGTCAATTGTTGCTATTGACGGTAGATATTTCCCACTGAATCATATCACAATTAAAATAAGATGCCGATTTTCATTGATATATGAGATTACTGTTATTAAATCTCACTTTCGTTCATCATTCTGTAAAACAAAATTAAAAAAAATCTCTCCATTTCTTCTTCTTTATTTTCCTTTCCTTTCCTTTTCCTCTCTTCTCTCGCCACCAACCATCATAGCCTTCTTTCTTCGATCCTCTAATTGGAATCTATTCACGTTGGCCTTTTACACGCCATGCTTGAAGCCAGCAAACCTTCATGACATGACGTTTAGCGATGTTAAAAACTACGATTCTCAATCTCTGAAGTTATTTACTTAAAACTATAAAGAAATTCAGAAAACAGTTCCTTAATATTTTATTAAAATTCAAATAATAATCTTAATAAAAAATAAACTAGGTATGGGTATTTATACTAATTTTAGACCTAGTATCCTTTGAAGATTTTTTTTTATATTGAAACTTATTTAACTAATAAAATCTATCAAGTATTATAATTTTTAAATAATAATATACTAATTAAATTAAAAATTTAATTTTTATAAAAAAACACAATATGATAAAGTTAAATAATAGTGATCTCTTAACTCAAAAAATAATAATATTAAACCTATTCTTTACGGGCTAAAGAATACATGTATGGCTAAAAGCTGATACTTTGGAGTAAACTCGTTTAAATGTAAACAAACGAGTTAGAACATGACAACATGACCAATCCAAAATAACGATAGATAAATTATGATATCCTTCCTTAGAAGACCTCAAGTCCAACAACCTACCTTGTGAATATATATATAAAATTAAACAAGTGTAACAACAAAAAAGAAAAAGAAAATCATAATTCTTGAACAAAATATTTCATTAAGAATACTAAGAAGTTATTTTAGAAAATATTTTTTTGATGGAATTTTTGACAAAAAAATTGCACAAAAACATTTCTCGTTAAAAAATATTTATTGGTAAATATCAACTGAATCTTTTTTATTTTATTAAAAAATAATTATATTTTTTTCAAAACTTTTTATTAGTTATTACTTTGATAATTAAAATAAAAAAGCATAATAATAAAATGTGAAATAAATAAATTTATAAAAAAATAAAAATTCAAATTCTTAGTATTGGTATTAAATGAAATTATGTTTTGTTAATTTAAATTTAAAATTTAAATATTCATTTTATATTATCAAAATAATTCAAAAAACTAAAAAACCCTTAAAAAATCTAGAATTTTTAGAATGAATACGATCAACTAACTTAATACTTTCATTAATTATAACTCTTAATCAGTTACTCTGATTTGGGAAAATAATATATTAAATTAATTAAATAGCTAACTATATATTATAATAAGAATGCATAAATTTTAGATGAAAAATCTCACTAAAAAGCCCGATTCTGACACATTAAAGTTGCTAATAGACTTTAATAGACTGGTATGAACAGTAACAAGAAAAACAAGGTTTTTTTTTAATACATGAGAGAAAAAAAAAACATTTTTCTGGAAATAATTGGTTCAAGTAAAATTAATTCATAATTAACATTAATAAAAATTAAAGCATGCAATTAACCATCTTAGTTATTTAATAATAACTTTTATTATATTTTTATTTCTTAAAAAACAAAAATCAAACAAAAACAATAAATTTATATTTTTCTTAGGATTGACAAATATGAGGATTACAACTATAAACCATAATTTTTGAGGATTTTAGTATAATTCAAAAAATATTTAGACATTTAACATATTTAATCGAGTCATAAATACTAGTTGCGACACGCAAGCCGCATATAACATATGTGACATACGAGTCACACATAACATCTACGACTTAATGATGAGACATAACTAGAAAAAAATTTCTTCATGCGTTAACTCTTTACCCAAAAAAACTATAATTTGCAAAATTTAAATAATTAGTTTTCCAGCCTTAAAATACAATTCACATAACATCTTCAATCCTAATTAGCAAAATTATACAGACAATTAACATAATATAACATTTTATTACAATTAACCTAAGTATATATCTATTCATGATTCTCATAACATGTAATGTAACTATATCTAATGATTATCGCATTTCATGCATAGAAATAGAGCACCACCTTAACTTTTCCAACTCGAGGATGCATTCATAGCATCAATTTAGGGGTAAAGGACCAATATCACCACATCTTATAGACAAAACTAGGATGCTCGTGGATGGATCTGCACCACTGCCCCAATTAGTCCAACTCAAGGACATGTCTATGTAGGTGTCAACATCAATATCACCCTAGCTCGTAGACATGCCTAAGACATTCATTGACAAACCATCATCCCTAACACTCCTATAATAAACAATATCATACTCCATTGATGTAGCTTTAAGATGTTCAGCCTCCCTAACCTTTAAAGCTCACCACGACACAGATTGAGTGTAGTGTTAGCCATAATATGTTCAATCTTATTGATGCCTTGACAGATAATTTTTGTTGTTTTCTAAGTCTTTCGTACTAAGCAATGAAATCTACATGTATATATTTGTCGCACGTGTGCAGCGTTACGACAATCATCCTCCATACTCAAAGTGTGTGTGTATCTGGAAAATATAGGGAGACAAGAAATTCTTGTCTTTTATTAGTGGAAAAATTAGATGTGAGTCGTCATCTAGTATTTTGATCACTAAGAACTCTAACTGGTATCAGAGATCAGGTATGGAGACTGGTTGCGTAAAGGAAAGGTATTAGCATCCAAATACACCCTACCTAAGGTAAGCTGCATTGTTTTATTGTTTGATATATACTACGGTTGTATCATATTTCTAATTGTTGGTCTGTCTATGGTTTAAGAAAAGTCCTCCTTGATAAGAAGATTCTTATCTTATCGAGATAAAACTTAATTATCCTAATGTCAATAAAAAAACTATCATTTTAATATCGGGAATGCGTTTTACGTTTAAATTCATAATCCCTGATATTTAAAAAAAATAATTTTTTGAAATTTTTTTGAAATATTAGCCAAGTTCTCACGATTTTAATGAACCAGTTATTAAAGCTAAAATGCATGTTAAAATATTTTTTTTTTTTAATTTTCTTTGTTGTATGAAAATATGATATAATTTTTTTTCTTTGAGAGACTCGACCGTAAGCATGAAAACAAAAATATTCTTTTTAAGTTTTGATGAAAACTAAGTATTTTAATATTAGATTTATATCTTTATGATATAAAAATACAGACTGATATTAATCAACATGGCGTAGAAAAATACATAGGAAAATCACAATTTTTTTTCAAAAATAATTTTTTGAATATTTTTTTTTTGGACGAGGCAGACCTGGTCCAATAAAGAGAGTGGACCAAAATCAAAGCAAAATAAAATTAGGCCAGGACCGGCCCAAAAACAAAACCTTATTGTGATTGGACTCAATCTAGTCGCGTGCGCTGTGCTGATTTTCCAGCCAGAAACCAACAGCTGGTTACTATGTTGATCACGGTGACCCGTTATATATAATTTGCTGGTTACTGTGCGCAGCACAGTAAGCAGCTAATTATTTTCCACTTTGCTGCAGAACGTGAATTGCTCACGTTCTGCATGCAAATGGTGAACACAATAGAGGAGCCAGAAAAGGGGAAGAGATTACTTGGAGTCAGGGAGCGTGGTTGCTGTCTCCGGTGGTGGTGGTGGCGGGTCACGGCTGAGGACGGTGGTTCTTCCTCTTCTCCTGCGTGCTTCCTTTTCACGCCGCTGCGTTTCCTTTCTCTTCTCCTCTTCGTCTACCTCAGTTTCCCCCTATTTTTCTATTCTTCTTTTATTATCTGCTGGTGGCGGTGGAAGCGACTGGGACTGCGGATGGTAGCTGGGAAACCAGGGGGCAGCTGCTGTGATGGTGATTTTGCGGCTGTTCTTCTTCTTTGTTTTGTGTTCCTCCCTCTGTCTATCTCTGTTTGTTTGCTTCTTCTTCCGTTTTTCACGGTGCAGGTGCTGTTATCGACGACTGGGAGGATGGTGGCAGTTAGAGGTGGCTCTGGTAGTGGCTCTGGTGGTGGCGCTGCTGTGCTGCTCCTCCTTCTATGCAAAAATATCAACCCCTGTGTCTTCTCTTTTGTTGTTTTCTTTTTTGTTTTCCTTCTCTATTCGGTTCCGTTTCCTCCCTCTCGGTCACTGCTCTTCTCCTCTGTTCTTCCCCCCTTCTCTTCCTTTTTCTTCTTTTTTGCCGAGCTTCTCTCCTCTCAAAAACAAACTCTCCCCTCTGTTTTCTGTTCTTCCCCCTCTGTTTTCTGTTCTTCAAAATCTTCTTCTCCGCCCTTGGTTTGTTTTCCTTCTCGGGCAACTTAAACAGTTTTGCCCCCTGCCTCTCTCGTTCGTCTCCTGGTTTCCTCCCCTCTGGTTTTCTTTACTCCTCTCTTTCAAACAATTCTTCCTCCTCTCTCACATTCGTTGCTTCTTTCTTCTCTTGCAATCTGTGCCCCTTTCTTCCCTTCTCCTCCCCTTCTATTTATAAGCAGAGGAGAGGGAGCTCCCCCTGCTCTGTCCCATCGTGGTGTAGGGGGAGCGGGGCTACCTTAACTCTGGAGGGTAAGCTGGCCGCCCGTTTACAGGCATGACACCTCTATTTCTTCCATAATAGTAGCAGGGTATGGGTTGTTGCTTATGTCCTGATTTAGCCAAGTTGGGAGAGAGAGAAAGAAAGGGTGAGCGGGAAAAAGATTATAAAAGCCTTCTTCTCCCCTATCCCTGCAATAGCAGGGGACAAGAATATGCACAGTGCTGTTTCAAACGGGATTGTGTTTCTAATTGTTTTTTTTTTTTTAATAAAATATAATTAAAAAGAATTTAAAAATAGGTTATAACAATATTAAAAAGTCATTAATATTCATTATCTATAATAACATTAAAAATAATTACTAAATATTTTATGTAAAGAAGTATTGTATACCAATTAATTATGTTTCGGATATTACGATATATAATGCATCGAATTACATGGACGTCTCAGGAAATGGGACCAGGTAGGTGTAATAAAATAACATATAATAGTTATATACAATATCATGTAGGTATCTACATCAATAATGAGATATCGGTCTCAGGAAATGAGACCAGGTAGGTGTAATAAAATAACATATAATGGTTATATACAATCTCATGTAGGTATCTACATCAATAATGAGATATCGCTCCTAAAAAACACGATCCCTTTTATCATATTAAAAATTTAGATAAGAGCATGAATCACCAACTAGTCTTCATTACGCTTATTCTGATAAGTCATATCAAACAACTCATCACTGATATCAATATAATTTGATATGTGATGAGATAGATAAAATTATTACATTACCCGATTTAGACAATGCCTCTCAACAATATTGAAGTAGTGCAATGAAACTTGTGCTAACCAAAGTTTAGATCCTTTTAAAGTTACTCACAAAGCATTCTGAATAAAATCGATAATATCTAATAAGCTTGGAAAAAAATTATTTCATAGAATTCTTTATCGCCGCATGTCTATCTGATATAATACATAACCTAGTGTGATCACCAATTAAATATAGACAAAGCAAATCTAAAAATTAATTTTAATTATTGCTGGTCTCTTCTTTGATAATAACAAAACACAACAAAGAAACTATATTGTTCACATCATAAGCATTTGCAACCAATATCTCAATATTAATTGGAGGATAAAATTATTGAAACTCATCGATTGAAGTACCAAATGCCTAAAATGCTCTCTCAGACATTGTCTTATGGTCAACAATCATTTTATAATCCCAAATGATAATTATTCCCGGATTTGGGTATTTGATGGCTAGTAGCATTCTACACAGGTTTTGAAATGACTTTTCACATATACCAAACAACCACTTCAATATTTTTTAATTAGTCATTCACGCCTTCTAATATGTGATGTCATGCTTATAATCCCTCTCTATATACCTTGAATCATTGCAACACTTGTACTTATATTCTTTTTTCATAATTATCGACATCACTTGAATAATGAGATCTGAGTCAATCTGATGATGGAGCTACGAAACAAGAGGGTTTCGACATGTGTATCCCTTTTAATTTTCAAATTTTCCATGAATTAGACCTCAGTGATATCCTCCATGTAAATATCATCTACATCTTAGTTCTTGAACGCATTGCAACTAAACATAAGTTTTACTTGAACGATGGACCTTATACTGCAATGAATTTTGATATAGCATCATTTAACTACATTAATACATTTAGACTTATCTTTGAATTTTTTTTCCAACCTCCAATTCATGAATTGATAAGCTTGAATGCATGCTATTATCACTACCAGAAAATCAGTGAAAACCATTGGAACTACCAATTGAATTTTTTCGTCGGTAATTTTTACAGATATACATAATTCTATCTCTAATTTTGTCGGTATGTACCGACAAACTATTTTCATCGGCAATATAGTTAGTATATATTGATGGACTCATTCTATCGGTATATACTGACCGTATTGCCGACGGGTTATATAGATTTTTGAAAAGAAGCAACGATGTGATGATGTTGAATTTTTTCAGATGATTTTACCGATAGAATAACCAAGGGATTCAAACCGGGATCTCTATACAGTGACGTGGCATAGTTACTAGCAGACTTACCAATGGAATCATCGACAAAAACATTCTGTCAGTGATTCCATCGGTAAAAGCCAATGTATACCCACTTTGCTGACTCTCTTTTCCTCTATTTCTCCTTCTTCTTACCCATCTCAACTCTCCCCTCCTAACCTACAACCAACCATCCATCCCAACTCTCCCCCTCTTCTCAACACAAGCACTCAAGTTTCTTATACTTTTGTACGTGCTCACAACATCCATTCTCCGAGCAATTTATTACGGATTTTTATCATTTTTGTAAGTAAATCTATCCTTTTTAGTTTTAACATTTAAATGTCAATTTTATTATTTTTATTATTTTTTTAGTATATATATTTTGTTAACATATGTAGTTGTTTGATTGTTATTTGTCAAAGAAACTTGTAGCATGAATGTATAATTTTGTAGTTCGTTATAGTTTGTTTTAGATTTTATCAAATTGTATTTGTTTGTAAATTGTTGAAATTTTGTTTGAATTACACCGAATTAGATGTGTTGTGATGAAATAAATAATAGCTTGTTTAACCGTCCCATTTATTTTTTATCAATTTTATTATAGAGTTGTGATTTCTGTAAATTTATATATGTATAAATTTATATGTACATCAATAATTGATAATTGATGATGAATATTTAACATAGGTACTTTTTTAATTTGTTGGATGATGCGTTGTTTTGCACCGTGATTAGTACTTAAGAGTGCATTTTTATCATGGTTTTATATCATTATTTTGCACTTGAAGTATCAATAACTCCTTAACTAAAATATGTTTTATAATAATGTATCTAATAATATAAGATACCTATAATTTATGGTAAATGTCTATTTTTAATGCAGGTCTATCACATAAATGAAAGGATTGATTGATGACTTGAAGAACTTAAATTGCATGGATAAAGAGATGGTCAAACTTAGAGAAGAAATGTCGGTGCAATCCAAACCGGAATACTATTCGGTAATTGGGTCATATCTGGAGCTACAGATCTCAGATTTAGGTCCAATTTATATGGATGGAAAGGTAAGACATAGGGCTACAACTTTCATATGGAGCCCAAGATCTAAAAAGGCCATTATCAAGTCCAAATTGTAGCAACAACAAAGAAGCCCGAATCTGTCTTCCAGCCCGAGCACTATTTGGTATTTTGGCCATATCTGGAGTTCTAGAAGTCCAAATGAGCTGAATGTTTTACACAAGAAAGCTGAGACAATTGCCTACAACTTTCATGTTTACAACTGACTCCAATTTTGACGTTATCAATGACGTTTTGGGCAGACAAGAGAAGATAAGGATTGTCACCAAGTCAAAAGTTGGCCACCCACTTATCAATTAGTCATCAAATCAATAGTTCTCAATTTTGGCCTATAAAAGGAGGCATTTGCCATGCATTTAGGCATCTTGGTTTCCAGATCAAGATCATGTTCTTCCTTTCTCTCTTTGTATTTTTTATGCTTTGTTTTCATTAATATTAAGTTTATGCCTTTCATTTCCTTTCCTTTACTTAGTTAACTTTTATGTTCTTATTTTGTTTATCTATTTTGCTTTCTTTCATTATGTCTAGCTAAGTTAATTATGTCAAGGTGAAAAGGTTACACTAATGGTGTGAGAATAAGTATAATGTAAACTTAATATGGACTTTAATGTTCGGTACTAACATGTTTTATATTTGTTATCTTGTTCACTCTTTAATACTTTGCTTGTTAAATGATTAATCTTGATTTATGTTGTATAACACTTGGTACAACAAATGCTTGGCACTTTCATAGCCCATAATGTATGGTATAACCGACACTTGAGCTATGAAAGGAACTTGATTTGTTGTTAACATAAGTTATAATCATGAATGCTTGATGAGATTTACAAGTATTAGCATTAATTGAATAAGATGACTAATGTAATCATGTTAACAATATATAATCTGATTGGAACCTCCTTTGTGTGTGGTTTCCAATTCAATAATAAGAGTTTATACTATACTTGTTTGATATACCATTAGTGGAACCTCTAACCTTGACATTTGTTATTATTATTGCTTAATCCTTACATTAATATTTGATCTCCAAGTTCTCATCATCATCATCTTCTTCTTCTTCTCTTTCTTTATTATTATTATTATTATTATTATTATTATTATTATTA
>NW_011499973.1:114393-118733 GCF_000495115.2 Populus euphratica | reverse complement strand
TATCATTATTTAATCCTTACATTAATATTCCATCTCAAAGTTCTCATCATCTTCTTCTTTTTCTCCTTCATTTTATTACTACTACTACTACTATTATAATTGCTATTATTGTTGTTTATAATTGTTGTTTATAATTTGTACAATTAACCTCCATGTGGTTCGACCCCGGTCTTGCCGGGTTATGTATTACTTCGACACTACTACACTTGGGAGAAGACATCAACCTTTTAGTCGTGTCACACCGTTCATTATCTTCTTCATTTTTTTTTGAAAAGCTGGTCTGATTACCTATTTTGCAACTGCATTTAATGTACTTAACATCCACTAAATTTGACAAAACTTGCATGAAAAAAAATCATAAGACATCCCTTTATGTCTGGGTATGATTGACACCGGCTCACTGGCAAAGAAATGGTCATGACACCATCCCAAAGAGGCCAACTCAGGCAACATGCAGCTGCAGATTTGATAGTGCACCATGCCTACTTTGAGCCAATAATTGAGATCCTTCCCAAATGAATCAAGGGCTGAAATTTATTTTTTGGTGAAGACAAGATTACCCTATTCCATCCCTATAAATAAGAGCAGATTTGATGTTCGGGAGGAGAAAATCAGGTCCAAATTCAGCTAAAAAACCAGTTTTTTCTAGTTTTTACATTTTTTTTTTCTCTCTCTCCACCATCTTTTTAGCCGTTGAAGACCCCACATAAACCTCTCTCCTCCACCAATAGACAACTTTTTAGCCTCCCCACGAACCCAAATCCTCATCAGTGATAGGGGCAGCCACCGTGAGGTCCTTCCTTTCCTAGTTGTGGATTTTCTTCTCTACTTCTTCTTTCTTCCTCCACTACAAGGAACCAACACCAATATCATTTCTTCCTCCAGCTTTTCCTTGAGCAACCACCACCACCACGTGTTGTTAAGACCATTGGCCAACCACCGCTGCATTTGTAATAAGCCACTACGAACGTCTTTCTCTCCTTTCTCGTTCTCAGCCATGCCTTAAGCCACAACCATCCTCATCGCTGACTTGATAACCATCCTCTCCACCACACTTCTCCCTCTCCACTGATTGCTTATCTCTTTTCCTCCACAGCTGTTGTAGCCCATTAACCCATCAGCCCACCATTTTCATTTTCTTTCTTCTCCAGCACCTGCAGCAGCAACATCAGCATCGACCTCCACCACCACAACCAGCTTTACCACCATCATTTCCATCAACCCAGCTCCTTACTAGTGGCAGAGCAGCCATTGTGACCTTCTCTCTCTTGTCCTTGCAGCCTTTCTCTCTTCTCTGTAACGTTTTCTTCCTCCTCCTACAACCGACTTTAGCCATCATCACCTCAGCTGATGCCTCCTAAGCCACCGGCCTAACCACCTCATCACGTCCAAGACCCCCACGCCAAGCAACTTCCTTCTCCTTGCTTTGCCTCTTTTTTCCTCGTCGTGGCTGCTGCATACAGAATTCATTCCTACATGCAGCAGCTAATTAATTAGCCCTTGGTTTGGACCAGACTAGTTATGGCCTCGCCCAAATGGCTGTTTGGCACAACCTCCATTAAAAAAAACAAAAAAATTCAAAAAATATCAAAAATCATTTTAAAAAAATTATGATTTTCTCAAATATTTTTCTATCCATTTTGCATATTAACGGGTTGTATATTTACACTGTAAAATACAAATTCAGTATTAAAATACTTAATTTTCTCCAAAATATTGCAAAAAAATTTTGAAATATTTTCAAAAATTCTCAAAATATTTTAAATTAATTTCTCTTTTCTAAAACAAACAAAAAATATTTTGTTTTTATGTATACGGCCAAATCTTAAAAATTTTCCAAGCATATCTTCATGAAAACTAAAAAAGCATATCTTCATAAATAAAAAATTGCATCTTTTTAATGTTTTAAAATGCAAAATGGATATCATAACGAATTTATGATTATCCATTAGGATTTAACCAAAATATCAAAAATCTTTTTCCAACCTTTTTTCTAGAGTCTAGATGTAGACTTTAATATTTGTAAGGTGTAAAATTATATGATAAAGTACACCCTTAGGTATTAAAGATATAATATGTAAATAAATACGATACTAAAATTCAGATTATAGAACGGTTAGGATTTAACCCAATAAGGTAGAGATTTTCTCATGAAAAGAGATCTGCCTTGAACTTTAGAAAAGACCAATGAATAAAAACCCAACTTAAAAAAACAATCAAACAATAATACAATTTATTTTAGATAGGGTGCGCTGATAGTGATTCATATTCCCTATGCATAACCAATCCTTATCTTAATTATCGCAGATTATAGGTTTTTAATAACTATAATACAGAGTGACAACTTTTAAACATTAATAATAATTTTATTATTAAATCTAAAAACTTTTTTTTACACGCAATATCTCATACAGAGGCACAATAAGGAGGATATTAACTCACTTGGGAAAGTGAGGCTAATCCAGCAGCAGGTCCTTTTCCAGCATCCAGTTGTGGTTTTGCAATGATGGAGATACATCGCACTGTACACCAGTTACATCTTTCAGAGGCTAACTTATCTGCTTTTTGGGAAATTGAAACGCGAGCATGGCAGGCAGCCTTCTGCGCCATTACAATACAGGCCAGCTGAGCTTTTGCGTTTCCTGTGTACAGGAGTTGTATTGTAATGATGAGTATCAGTGCCTAAAAATGCCTTGCTTTTACAAGAGCAGGAGGGATTCGCAGCATTATCATTCAAGGAGTTTTCCATGCCATGCTCTGAACTTTTTATTTTTATTTATGTATATATAAAATGAGATTCCCCCCTGTAAATGGGTTTCTAGTATATTTGGAAAGTTTTGATGTTTTTTTAAAGTGTTTTTTATAATAAAATATGTTAAAATATTTTTTTTATTTTTTAAAAATTATTTTTAAGATTAATATATCAATATAATTTAAAATATATCATAAAAAAATAACTTTTAATAATGTTTTTTTAAATGTGTTAGAAATGTGGTTTTCATCGGTTCGGTTTATTAATACTGGAGAACCGAGAGGGGTGGGGGCTTCAATTCAAGTTCCACGTTTTTCAGTCCATGATCAATCTTAGAATACAAAACCCTGCCCCCTGGACCTCCAATTTCTCCTTTTCAAGTTCCACGTTTGTCTGGTCTGTTTTTCATTTTAATATATTTTTAAATAAAACATAATATATTCTCTGTCCCTCTTTAAAAGTCAAGTCGCAAATTCTCTGACACCTCCTCGACAGTCAAGTTCCGCCTAATTTGAGGGATAAAAACTGAAGTGGAGGACGCGTGTTGCGTGGTCAGCTCCTCACAAGGATGTAAATATTATTGTAATCATAATAATTTATTATGCCAATGGTGTCCTCGTTTCGAACGTATCAATGGAATAATTTATTAGCATTGCAAAGACTATAACAGTGTTTCCAGTGGCCGAGACAAGGGGGTGGCAGTGGCAGGCCTCCCGGCATGTAAGAAAATGTTTTTTTTTTAGTATTTTTTTAATATTTTTATAATTTTAATAGTAAAACAACTGAAATTTTAAATTTTTTAAAATAATTTTTTTAATTTAACCTCTTTTAATTTTATTTTTTAGTACAGGAGTGTTTCACTATATTGTAAATGATGATTTTGTAATTTTTTTTCTTAATATTTGTCCTTTAGTAAACTTTTCAAACCATCTACTTCAAATGTCTTATTTTATTTTTTTTATAAACTCAACTTTGATTCAAATTTTTATTTATTTTTTACCTTTTAGTCTATTTGAGATAAAGGAAAGAAATTAGTTGGATTCTATTGATAGAGAAAAAAAATCTTGATTAATATTAATTTTTCCCACAAAAAATATTAATTTTTGTGTCATTGAGTTCCATTAAGGGAGTTTAGCTTGAGTATTTTTTCCTTGTAAACTTAGTTGAAATGATAAGAACTTTTTATTTATTTTGGTTTGATTTTGTTTTCTTAGTTGATTTTTTGGTTGTTTAAGGCAAAAATACGAGTTTATTAACGTGTTTAAAGTGTTTTACAAATGTTTTTAAGCTAAAAATATATTAAAATGGACTTTTAAATCTAAAATATCATTTTTTTTTCGGCCATTACTATGACTATAATCTAGGAAAAAGTAAGCAAAACATTGCTTGCTTTTATTTTTTTTCAAAACATTTTAGGGTCGAAAGCATATCGTCAAAATCATTAACCAAAAAAAAAAAAGCACTTGTATATGAGTCTAATCTCGTAGGCCCATATGAGTGCCTTTTTTATAATGAGCAAAGCATTCGGATTTAATTTACCAGACCTAATACTATTTGATTTTTTTTATATATATTTTTATATTTTTTT
>NW_011499973.1:105847-113748 GCF_000495115.2 Populus euphratica | reverse complement strand
TGATTGAAATATATCTTTTAAATAGCCTCCCAAAATCTTCATTTTTAATAAGAAAAAGAACAATAAAAGAATTCTAAGTCTCTTTGCTATCATATACATTCCATAATAAATATTAAAACCTTGCAATTAGTTGTTACTACAAATATCTCATTGTTAGACATGGAATACTTGTAGAATAGGTAAGACAATATCTAACACATATTTTTTTCAAGAACATTAAAAAATCATTGTATTGATTGGAATCTATAATACACAAGGTAATAATATTTCTTCAAGTCTCGTGCATTTTTGATAGATTTCAGTCCTGACTTTAAAAATATTGTTACTTCTTGTCCAAATAAATTAACAAGCCCACCATATATTGATGAAAAGCTACAAATATCTATTTTTCCAACCCAATTGGAATATTAAAATAATTCTTGATATAGATATAGATGTAGTCTAAAAAGTAGACGAAGGTCCATATAGATATATTTGATAAGATTCGTTTAGTAATTTTGATTATTTGAAATAATCAGTTATCAAATTCTGATTGACTAATTTTGATTATTTAAAATAATCATTTATCAAATTCTGATTGACTTGAAATTGTAACTTAATATAGAACAACATGTTTAGATATGTCTATAAAAAAATTCATCTTGATCCAACATTCGAGTTAAAAACTATGCTCGATAGCGTAAGACTGAACAATAAAAACTTTTATGACAAAATCCAAATAAGATTCAGGAGAGTCAACTCAGGTCAAGATAAAAATAAAAATGATTACTTGAGGCAACACTTAGGTCATGGGTTGAAGGGTCAACTCTAGTTGACCTATTTTTTTAATAAAGAATCAAAGCAACCTTATTATGACCAAAATAATTAAGTCAATGAATTTTTTACTCGTGTTTTATCTCGGGTTGATTGGGTCAAGTCTAATAAATCCTTTTTCTATTTCTTTTTAAACTTGAATTGGTCCAAACACTATGACTGTCAGGTCTCGGGTGAACTTGCTAGGTCTTTCCGAGTTTTATAATTAGAGTTATTATAATATTATTAATTTCCACACTCAATATAAACTGAAGTGAAAAAAATAATATTTAATTATTTTTAAAAAAATATATAAGTTTGATAATAATACATGTTAAATGTAAAATAAAATTTTTATTTATATTTAACTTTGACCTTATATATGAGTATTTTCCTTTTAAATTTCAATTTAGAAAACAATATATGTTATAATATATACTTTAAACGTTAGATAAGACAAGAAAACAATATTATTGTCATTACAATAGTTTCTATTTTTTAAATGCCTACCAAACACAAAACGAAACAAGATTGATCATCCAATCCATCCAATATACACCAAACACAAAATAAAACAATTATTTATTCAATTCAGCACAATATTATTAATACTGTACAGCATACCAAACCCTAATCATGCAACTTTTTGCTTCCTTCAATTACTACCTTCAGAAGGCTGTGACAATGTTCATTGATCTTGCTATTATTAATGAATTTTGTCAAAAAGAATGTTTTTGGCTCTGAGTAACAAGTCTCATAGAGCATTGTTATGAACATTTGATCTTAAATTTAGTCTTTGATGCGCGTTGCAACTTTCAATGATAATGGTTGTTTTTCACTTGCAATTTATTTATTTATTTATTTTAAATGAAAAGATTGGAGGTTTTATTTTTTAATTTTCCCGAACATTTTCCTTTTCCAGCATCCAGTTGTGGTTTTGCAATGATGGAGATACATCGCACTGTACACCAGTTACATCTTTCAGAGGCTAACTTATCTGCTTTTTGGGAAATTGAAACGCGAGCATGGCAGGCAGCCTTCTGCGCCATTACAATACAGGCCAGCTGAGCTTTTGCGTTTCCTGTGTACAGGAGTTGTATTGTAATGATGAGTATCAGTGCCTAAAAATGCCTTGCTTTTACAAGAGCAGGAGGGATTCGCAGCATTATCATTCAAGGAGTTTTCCATGCCATGCTCTGAACTTTTTATTTTTATTTATGTATATATAAAATGAGATTCCCCCCTGTAAATGGGTTTCTAGTATATTTGGAAAGTTTTTGATGTTTTTTTAAAGTGTTTTTTATAATAAAATATGTTAAAATATTTTTTTTATTTTTTAAAAATTATTTTTAAGATTAATATATCAATATAATTTAAAATATATCATAAAAAAAATAACTTTTAATAAATTTTTTTTAAATGTGTTAGAAATGTGGTTTTCATCGGTTCGGTTTATTAATACTGGAGAACCGAGAGGGGGGGGGGCTTCAATTCAAGTTCCACGTTTTTCAGTCCATAATCAATCTTAAAAGACAAAACCCTGCCCCCTGGACCTCCAATTTCTCCTATTCAAGTTCCTCGTTTGTCTGGTCTGTTTTTCATTTTAATATATTTTTAAATAAAAAATAATATATTCTCTGTTCCTCTTTAAAAGTCAAGTCGCACATTCTCTGACACGTCTTGGACAGTGCCTAATTTGAGGGATAAAAAACCAAAGTGGAGGACGCGTGTTGAGTGGTCAACTCCTCACAAGGATGTAAATATTATTGTAATCATAATAATTTATTATGCCAATGGTGTCCTCGTTTCGAACGTATCAATGGAATAATTTATTAGCATTGCAAAGACTATAACAGTGTTTCCAGTGGCCGAGACAAGGGGGTGGCAGTGGCAAGCCCACCCCGCATGTAAGAAAATGTTTTTTTTTTAGCATTTTTTAAATATTCTTATAATTTTAATAGTTAAACAACTGAAATGTTAGATTTTTTAAAATAATTTTTAAATTTCATCTTTTTTAATTTTATTTTTTTAGTAGCAGAGTATTTCATTATATTGTAAATGATGATTTTGTAATTTTTGTTTCATTATATTGTAAATGATAATTTTGTAATTTTTTTCTTAATATTTTTTTTAGTAAACTTTTCAAACCATGTACTTCATATGTCTTATTTTTTTTTTTTAAACTCAACTTTAATTCAAATTTTTATTTATTTTTTACTTTTTAGTTGATTTGAGATAAATGAAAAAAATTAGTTGGATTCTATTGGCAAAGAAAAAAAATCTTGATTAATATTAATTTTTTCCACAAAAAATATTAATTTTTATGTCATTGAGTTCCATTCAATGAAAAGAATTTTTTATTTATTTTTATTTGATTTTGTTTTCTTAGTTGATTTTTTGGTTGTTTAAGGCTATATACGTGTTTATTAACGTGTTTAAGGTGTTTTACAAATATTTTTGAGCCAAAAATATGTTAAAATGGGTTTTTAGATCTAAAAATCATCAATTCTTTTTTATTTTTCCACCACTACTATGACTATAACCTAGAAAAAAGTAAACATAACATTGCTTGCGTCTAAAAACATTTTAGAATCGAAAGCATATCGTCAGAATCATTAACAAAAAAAAAATATACTTGTATATGAGTTTAACCTTGTAGGCCTATGTGAGTGCCCTTTTTAAAACGAGCAAAGGATTTAGATCTAGCTTACCTGGCCTAATAATATCTAACTTTTTTTATATATATATATTTTTGAATATTTATTTTTTTAAAATATTTTTTATTTATATTTAAATTAATACCCCGTCTCTCTAATTTTTTAGATTGTTTATTTAACTTTTTTCTAAATAGTGATTTTTTAAATTATTTTGTATGCATTTAATATTTTGAATAGATTATTATGATTGATGTATAGTTCTTTTTATATAAATAAGATTTATTTTTAAAAATAAAGTATAGTATAAACTCTTATTATTGAATTGGAAACCACACACAAAGGAGGTTCCAATCAGATTATATATTGTTAACATGATTACATTAGTCATCTTATTCAATTAATGCTAATACTTGTAAATCTCGTCAAGCATTCATGATTATAACTTATGTTAACAATAAATCAAGTTCCTTTCATAGCTCAGGTGTCGGTTATACCATACATTATGGGCTATGAAAGTGCCAAGCATTTGTTGTACCAAGTGTTATACAACATAAATCAAGATTAGTCATTTAACAAGCAAAGTATTAAAGAGTGAACAAGATAACAAATATAAAACATGTTAGTATCAAACATTAAAGTCCATATTAAGTTTACATTATACTTATTCTTACACCATTAGTGTAACCTTTTCACCTTGACATAATTAACTTAGCTAGACATAATGAAAGAAAGCAAAATAGATAAACAAAATAAGAACATAAAAGTTAACTAAGTAAAGGAAAGGAAATGAAAGGCATAAACTTAATATTAATGAAAACAAAGCATAAAAAATACAAAGAGAGAAAGGAAGAGCATGATCTTGATCTGAACACCAAGATGCCTAAATGCATGGCAAATGCCTCCTTTTATAGGCCAAAATTGGGAACTATTGATTTGATGACTAATTGATAAGTGGGTGGCCAACTTTTGACTTGGTGATAATCCTTATCTTCTCTTGTCTGCCCAAAACGTCATTGATAACGTCAAAATTGGAGCCAGTTGCAAACATGAAAGTTGTAGGCAATTGTCTCAGCTTTCTTGTGTAAAAACTTCAGCTCATTTGGACTTCTAGAACTCCAGATATGGCCAAAATACCGAACAGTGCTCGGGCTGGAAGACAGATTCGGGCTTCTTTGTTGTTGCTATAATTTGGACTTGAAAATGGCCTTTTTAGATCTTGGGTTCCATATGAAAGTTGTAGGCCTATGTCTTACCTTTCCATCCATCTAAATTGGACCTAAATCTGAGATCTACAACTCCAGATATGACCCAATTATCGAACAGTGTTCCGGTTTTGATTGCACTGACATATTTTTTCTAAGTTTGGCCATCTCTTTGTCTTTTCAATTTCAGTTCTTAAATTCATCAATCAATCCTTTCATTTATGTGATAGGCCTGCATTTAAAATGAACATTTACCACAAATTAAAGGTATCTTATATTATTAGATATATTATTATAAAACATGCTTTAGTTAAGGAGTTATTGATACTTAAAGTGCAAAATGATGATATAAAATCATGATAAAAATACACTTTTAAGTACTAATCATATGCAAATATTTTAAAATTATTTATTCTTGGTAAGAAGAAATTGATCTTTGAGATAAAAAAAATAGAAGAAAGAAAAATGTATCCACTGAAGGGAAAAGTTGCATACATAATATTTTTTTCAAAATAACGTAGAACAATGAGTGTCTTTTGTGCCATCCATTAATTCTTTTACTGTATTTGAAATTTCATTCATTGTTTAGCTGAAAAATATGCTCTAAAAAAAAAAAGTGATTGAAATATATCTTTTAAATAACC
Source organism: Populus euphratica (assembly GCF_000495115.2). NCBI lineage: Eukaryota > Viridiplantae > Streptophyta > Magnoliopsida > Malpighiales > Salicaceae > Populus > Populus euphratica. Next base: position 108,453 of record NW_011499973.1, on the reverse strand, counting down.
TCTCATAATCTTCATTTTTAATAAGGAAAAGAACAAAAAAAAAATTCTAATTCTGTTTGCTATCATATACATTCCATAATAAATATTGAAGCCTTGTAATTAGTTGTTACTACAAATATCTCATTATTAGACATGAAATACTTGTAGAATAGGTAAGACAATATCTAACACATTTTTTTCAAGAACATTAAGAAATCATTGTAGGTAAGACAATATCTAACACATTTTTTTCAAGAACATTAAGAAATCATTGTAGTGATTGGAATCTATAATACACAAGGTAATAATATTTCTTCAAGTCTCGTGCATTTTTGATAGATTTCATTTTTGATAGATTTCAATCCTGATTTTAAAAATATTATTACTTCTTGTCTAGATAAATTAACAAGCCCACCATATATTGATGAAAAGCTACAAATATCTATTTTCCAACCCAATTGGAATATTAAAATAATTCTTGATATAGATATAGATGTAGTCTAAAAAGTAGATGAAGGTCCATATAGATATATTTGATAAGATTCGTTTAGTAATTTTGATTATTTGAAATAATCATTTATCAAATTCTGATTGACCTGAAATTGTAACTTAATATAGAACAACATGTTTAGATATGTCTATAAAAAAATTCATCTTGATCCAACATTCGAGTTAAAAACTATGCTCGATAGCATAAGACTGAACAATAAAAACTTTTATGATAACATCCAAATCAGATTCAGGAGAGTCAACTCAGGTCAAGATAAAGATAAAAATGGTTACTTGAGGCAACACTTAGATCATGGGTTGAAGGGTCAACTCTAGTTGACCTATTTTTTTTAATAAAGAATCAAAGCAACCTTATGATGACCAAAATAATTAAGTCAATGAATTTTTTACCCGTGTTTTATCTCGGGTTGATTGAGTCAAGTCTAATAAACCCTTTTTCTATTTCTTTTTAAACTTGAATTGGTCCAAACACTATGACTGTCAGGTCTCGGGTGAACTTGCTAGTTCTTTCCGAGTTTTATAATTACAGTTATTATAATATTATTAATTTCAACACTTAATATAAACTGAAGTGAAAAAAATAATATTTAATTATTTTTAAAAAAGTATATAAGTTTGATAATAATACACGTTAAATGTAAAATAAATTTTTTATTTATATTTAACTTTGACCTTATATATGAGTATTTTTTTTAGATTTCAATTTAGAAAACAATATATGTTATAATCTATACTTTAAACGTTAGATAAGACAAGAAAACAATATTATTGCCATTACAATAGTTTCTATTTTTTAAATGCCTACCAAACACAAAACGAAACAAGATTGATCATCCAACCCATCCAATATACACCAAACACAAAATAAAACAATTATTTATTCAATTCAGCACAATATTATTAATACTGTACAGCATACCAAACGCTAATCATGCAACTTTTTGCTTCCTTCAATTACTACCTTCAGAAGGCTGTGACAATGTTCGTTGATCTTGCTATTATTAATGACTTTTGTCAAAAAGAATGTTTTTGGGTCTGAGTAATAAGTCTCATAGAGCATTGTTATGAACATTTGATCTTAAATTTAGTCTTTGATGCGCGTTGCAACTTTCAATGATAATGGTTGTTTTTCACTTGCAATTTATTTATTTATTTATTTTAAATGAAAAGATTGGAGGTTTTATTTTTTAATTTTCCCGAACATTTTTGTTTTTGTTTTAAGCAGTCCGTTGACGAAGTTCGGATTCTTAACGAGTGCTAGCTCTTTGGACACCCTTTCTTGAATATATTGTACATTCAATTATTAGATTTTTTTTTTTTAGATTAATGTGGGTGTTCGGGCCAGCTTGCGCGCACCACGACTAATCCTACGGGCCCTGAAGTTAACGACCATGTAAGCCTCCAGTAGCCATCATATGAGCAACCAAGGACTCGAACCTGAGACCACAAAAGAAATAAACCCCTTAATCTCAAGTCCTTACCACATGTTCACCACCTAAATGGTTTCAATTATTAGATTATTGATCTGCAGTAAGGGCGTTTCATGACACTTTCCTCCTCCTAGAATTTTCAATGGTTGACCGCTACCTCGTCTAATTAATTAGTCAAGTTTCTAAGATAAAATGATGGAGTTAATGGTCCACCTCAGCTAATTAAAATGAGGTGTTATATATTTATTTGTTTTCTACCTGAATAAATCAGCTACGTGGCAAATAATAGAGGTTGTTAGAGTGCTAATCGGCGCATGTTTGTTTAAAAATTAGTAATTAACGTAATCCTCTGCAACTTGGTACTATACAATAACGGCGTAAACATGCATGTGTTGAAAATTAAACTTCGTGGGAAGATTCAAATATAAGGTAGTGAGTTGTCTTTGTTTTTTTCTGTTTGGATTTCACTGACCATTCAGACTGACCAGCATCTGGTGAAGTTACTGCATATAAATCTTGCATCAGACCTCAGTTGGAGCACAAAAAGGAGCCACTGAATCCAGAGTTCCCTCGAGAAAATCAGTGGGAACCTCTTCACTTAACCTTAATCATGGCTCTAGTGCTGGGTTCTGGTTTGATACGGAAGACCACGCAGCTCTTTCCCTTCTTCAATTTCTACTATCAGAA
>NW_011499973.1:89634-105806 GCF_000495115.2 Populus euphratica | reverse complement strand
GCCCCTTCCCTACTTCAACTACTACTATCAGAAGGCGGCTGTGCCCATGTAAGGAGTGTCTATGAGCATTTTTTACGAGCATTTTGATCCGAAACCAAGTCTTTGGCACACCGTTGCATCTTTCAGTTATAATGACTGCTTTTCACTTGCAGCTTAGTTTTTTACTTTGGTCAACTATATATATATGGCTAACAATCCTTTGGTGTTCTTTTGGAGCACAAGACAAGCAGCAAAAAACGTGAGACAAATCAGTGAAGGAAGTGGACCAAAAATCAATGGCTTCCACTGGCTTGCCAGGAGGACGGAGGTTGCTGTCGGAGAGGAAGCCACTGCTCCAGTTGGCTTCAATGCTGCTGAAGAAAATTAAGGACAGTAAAAAGGATGATAATTCAGCTCCAGAGAATCAGGCCACTGGCAATCACTCTAGGAAGGTTACTGTTATGGAGTCAATTGTTACTTTTGACGTTAGATATTTCCCACTGAATCATATCATAATTAAAATAAGATGCCGATTTTCATTGATATATGAGATTACTGTTATTAAATCTCACCTTCGTTCATCATTCTGTAAAACAAAATTAAAAAAAATCTCTCCATTTCTTCTTTATTTTCCTTTCCTTTCCTTTTCCTCTCTTCTCTCGCCACCAACCATCATAGCCTTCTTTCTTCGTTCCTCTAATTGGAATCTATTCACGTTGGCCTTTTACATGCCATGCTTGAAGCCAGCAAACCTTCATGACATGACGTTTAGCGATGTTAAAAACTACGATTCTCAGTCTCTAACGTTATTTACTTAAAACTATAAAAAAATTTAGAAAACAGTTCCTTCATATTTTATTAAAATTCGAATAATAATCTTAATAAAAAAATAAACTAGGTATGATATTTATACTAATTTTCTTTATATTGAAACTTATTTAATTAATAAAATCTATCAAGTATTATAATTTTTAAATAATAATATACTAATTAAATTAAAAATTTATCTTTTATAAAAAAATACATTATGATAAAGTTAAATAATAGTTTCCTCTTAAAAAAATTAATAATATTTGCAAAGCTCATTCACCATTATGGTATCATGCTTTCTGAAACCAAAATGCTTATCTGCCAAAAGAAAATTAAATTTTAACACGGCCAAATTTTTTAGGCACTCAATATCTACTCACTGGAGTCATGTCTTATTGGATGCTAACAAAGGCTTTTAGTTTTTGAATGTAAAGAGTTTGAAGAATAGAGAGTTAGAGAAACAAATTCTTTATTGAAGAGGCTTCGCTTTAGAAGACTACTCTCCTAAGGTGCTGCCTTATAATATTACACACAACCTCTATTTATACTAATTTTTTAGGCTTTTGCTTACATCACTTGTTACATAAGAAAGTACTAGAGCACACTTAATAATACACCCTTATAATACAAACGACAAAATACAAACGACAAGCTAGTATAATACTAATATCAACGGACAATAGGTTCATGATCTGGAGAGAGATTCTGATCTAATAAGATATCCTGATCTTGAGTAGTTTGTACTTATAAGGCCAATACATAGTCATCATCTTCAATCATTTCCAGCTCATGTGGTTCCAAAAGCATTGGGATGCCCAGAATTATATGCTTGAGTTTTTTGTTTTTGTACTACCTTTGTAAGTCATGGAGATGAACAGAATATTCAGGGTCATAAACATCATAGCCAAGTTCTTCATCAAGATCTGTTCCTTTAGGCCATAGTTCATCAGCAATAATGTTGTTCTTGAGGCATATTGTTTTTTGCATGGTCCGAAGTTCTGGGAGATTTTCTAGGGGGTGTTCATACAAGGAGTATGGATGGGTTTTATAGAAGACAGCTTGTGGAAAACTTATAACCAGATGGTCTGTTGAAGTTTTGAAAGGCTTGTGGAATATGAAAATAGAGAACAGATGAGCAAAAGGTTGTTTAACAGACTTATTTTGAGATTCATTCCAATATACTTCAATCCAACAAGTTTGTGGATGAGGCCATTGAGATTTTTCATGTTGGAGAAGGGAGATCCATTGTGTAGGGCTGTGGAATCAAGTGAGGAATTTTAAAATATAATTCTAAGAGTCTGTTTGCCAAGAAGTCTGAAGAAGACTGGAAAGAAAGTAGTCAGTGGGAAACTCAATAGCAATATGGTACAGGTGACAGAGGTACTATAAGAAAAAGTAGAGTTCTTTGGGGAATAAGCCGAAAGGTTTGAAGGTGAAGAGGTGGATAAAAGGATATTTGAGATAGATGCCTAAGCTTTGGAAATAAAAGGAAGACATATCATAGTTGAGAAGAAGGTAATCTTGGAGGCTAAACAGTTTCTCTTTGGCTTGTAGGTTAAGAGTGTGGTTAAGAATTATTTCTTGAGCAATAGGGGGTAAATCATCTATGGGGAAGTCTTTCTCAGGTGGAGGTGGATTGGAAGAGGAGGCCATAAGAATCAAGAGAAGAAGGAGTGCTTGTGATTTAGGGGGTTTGGTGAGCAAGTCTGGGATCAAGTTCTTGGTTCTTTTTATATGCTCGACGGTGAAGGTATACTTGGAAAACCACTCTGCTAATCTCAAAAGTTGTGGATAAGGAAGCATTAAGATCTCTTTGAAAGTAGAGTGGTAGTGGGTTTCTGATTCCTTGAAGGACCCACTTTTGTATCCATATATGTGTCGGTGGCCATCTTTATCTTCAAGGAGGACAACACTCCAATACTTGTCACTACCATCAGTTTGGAGTATGCGTTGGCCTGTGGATGGAATAACTAAAGCAGATAAATTTTATGTGGCCATTTTTAATTGCTTGACAGCTTGTGTCCGCTTTTCTGTCCAAGGGTCTGCATTTTTTTTAGTATGAGCTGTAGTGGCCTTGTTATTTGTGCAACTCGGGGAATAAAATTTTGGACGTATTGGACAATGCCCAAAAACTGTTGGACTTGTTTTCTCGTTAGGGGGCCATCAGGAAATTTTTGGAGTTCTTCAGCTATATGGGTGCCAGGTGTATAAGCACTGATTGATACTTAAAAGTGTATTTTTATCAAGGTTTTATATCATCATTTTGCACTTGAAGTATCAATAACTCCTTAACTAAAGCATGTTTTATAATAATATATTTAATAATATAAGATACCTTTAATTTATGATAAATGTTCATTTTAAATGTAGGCCTATCACATAAATGAAAGGATTGATTGATGAATTTAAGAACTTAAATTGGAAGGACAAAAGATAGTCAAACTTAGAAAAGAGATGTCGGTGCAGTCCAAACCGAAATAATGTTCAGTAATTGGATCATATCTAGAACTGTAGATTTTAGATTTAGGTCTACTTTATATGGATGGAAAGGTAAGACATAGGCCTACAACTTTCATATGGAGCCCAAGATCTAAAAAGGCCATTTTCAAGTCCAAATTGTAGCAACAACAAAGAAGCCCGAATCTGTCCTCCAGCCCGAGCACTGTTCAGTATTTTGGCCATATTTGGAGTTCTAGAAGTCGAAATGAGCTGAATGTTTTACACAGGAAATCTGAGACAATTTCCTACAACTTTCATGTTTCAAGTGGCTCCAATTTTGACGTTATCAATGATGTTTTGGGCAGACAAGAGAAGATAAAGATTATCACCAAGTTAAGAGTTGGTCACCCATTTATCAATTAGTCATCAAATCAATAGTTCCTAATTTTGGCCTATAAAAGGAGGCATTTGCCATGTATTTAGGCATCTTGGTTCCAGATCAAGATCATGCTTTTGCTTTCTCTCTTTGTATTTTTTGTATTGCTTATGCTTTGCTTTCATTAATATCAAGTTTATGCCTTTCCTTTACTTAGTTAACTTATCTTATTTATGTTCTTATTTTATTTATTTATTTTTCTTTTTTTTATTATGTTTAGCTAAGTTTATTATGTCAAGGTGAAAAGGTTACACTAATGGTGTAAGAATAAGTATAGTGTAAACTTAATATGGACTTTAATGTTTGATACTAACATGTTTTGTATTTGTTATCTGGTTTACTCTTTAATACTTTGCTTGGTAAATGACTAATCTTGATTTATGTTGTATAACACTTGGTACAACAAATGCTTGGTACTTTCATAGTTCATACTATAACTTATGTTAACAACAAATCAAGTTCCTTTCATAGCTCAGGTGTCGGTTATACCATACAGTATGAACTATGAAAGCACCTGAGCTATGAAAGGAACTTGATTTGTTGTTAACATAAGTTATAATCATGAATGCTTGACAAGATTTATAAGTATTAGCATTAATCGGATAAGATTACTAATGTAATCATGTTAACAATCTATAATCAGATTGGAACCTCCTTTGTGTGTGATTTCCAATTGAGTAATAAGAGTTTATACTATACTTGTTTGACATACCATTAGTAGAACCTCTAACCTTGACATTTGTTATTATCATTGTTTAATTCTTACACTAATATTCCATCTCCAAGTTCTCATCTTCTTCTTCTTCTTTTTTTTTTTTTTTATTATTAGTACTACTACTACTACTACTACTACTATTATTGTTGTTGTTATTGTTATTATTGTTGTTATTGTTACTATTGTTCTTATTGCTATTGTTGTAGTTTATAATTGTTAATTATAATTTGTACAATTAACCTCCTTGTGGTTCGATCCCGGTCTTGCCAAGTTATTTATTACTTCGACACTCCTGCACTTGGGAGAAGACATCAATCTTTTAGTCGTGTCAAGTTTTTAGCGCCATTGCCGGGGAGGTAAGTTTTGTATAAATTATAGCATTTATTTTATTTTCTCTTTTCACTTTTATTGTATATAACTTTGTTTCTTTTCTCTTGTTTCTTCTTCTTTTGTTTTCTTTTTCCTTTTATTCTATTCCTACATGTGCATGAGAGTGTGGTCACGTACATCAAGTGGTAGACTTTGTAGGGTATCCTCATCATTTTCAGAAAACATGGCCGAAGAAGATAATCAATCACTTCATAATGAGAATAATGAGAATAACCGTGCTAGAACACTTAGAGACCACATGAATCCCACAAGAACAAGTGCATCATCATGCATAGTTTTTCCTCCCGATGCATCTCATTTTAATTTTAAACCAGGTATTATTCAACTTTTACCTTCTTTTCATGGCTTAGAATTGGAAAATCCATACTTGCATTTAAGGGAATTCGAGGAGGTCTGCAACACAAATAATAATTTAAATTGTAGCATGAACACCATCAGATTAAAGCTTTTTCCTTTTTCATTAAAAGATAAAGCTAAAACATGGCTACAAAATTTGAGACCAGGATCCATTCGTGCTTGGGATGAAATGCAACAACAGTTTTTAAAGAAGTTTTTCCCATCTCATATAACAAACTCTTTTAAAAGACAAATCACTACTTTCACTCAAAAACCAGGAGAAACATTTTACCAATGTTGGGATAGGTATCGAGACTTACTTAATACTTGCCCTCATCATGGTTTTGAAACATGGAGATTGGTTTCACATTTTTATGAAGGGTTAACACCTAAAGATAGGCAAATGGTTGAATTGATGTGCAATGGAACTTTTGAAGATAAAGATCCTGATGAAGCAATGGAGTACTTAGACTTGTTAGTTGAAAATGCTCAAAATTGGGACACCGCGGGTACTTATGAGGCACCGAGTAAAACTCAACCTCATACATCTAGTGGAGGTATGTACAACCTTAGAGAAGATCATGAGCTTCAAGCTAAGTTTGCATCTTTAGCTAGAAAAGTCGAGGCACTAGAATTGAAAAAGAGTGGTCAATTAAAATTTGTTGAAAACATTGTGTGTCAAATGTGTGAAATAAATGAACACTCAACCAATAATTGTCCAACCTTGCCTTCTTTTAAGGAATGTCTCTATGAACAAACCCATGCTTTAAACAGTTTCTAAAGGCCCAATTATAACCCATACTCACAAACATACAACCCTGGTTGGAGAAATCACCTAAATTTCAGTTGGAAGAGTGATAATGCACAAACTTCACCACCACAGTTTCAAGCACACCATAATTTCCAAAATTCTTATGGATATGTACCTTCTTATGCTCCACCTCTTAAAAGTAATTTTGAGGAAACACTGTATGCATTCATTGAAAAGCAAGAGACAATCAACACTCAACTTACTTAAAGCATAATAGATTTTAAAGACACTCTTGCAAAATTCACATCTGCTCTCAATTTTCAAGAGCAAGGTAGTTTCTATCTCAACCACATTAAAATCCCAAGGAGCAATACAATACAAATGCAAGTAGTTTTGGAAGTCAACACATGGATCAAGTCAAATCAGTCATCACTCTTCGCAGTGGTAAGGTTTTTAAAAAACCCACTCTTGAACCTTGTGAGAAAGATGATAAGTCAATCTCTAAGGGTAAGGAAGGGGTTGAATCTGAATATTGCAAGGAAAAGACTGATTCCCTGCCAGCACTTCCATTTCCTCATGCCATGACTAATCAAGAAGAAATCGAGGATGAAAAAGGAACCAAAAATGTTGATGCGAATCTTTTATCAAAAGTGACAACAGATTCGACACCCGACATCACACCAATCGATGATTACTTTCCTGATGAATCTCTACTTTCTCTTAGTTCAATGCCTTGGTTTGATAAAAATATCAATTTTCTTGCTTCAGGATTTTTGCCAGCCCACTAGAGTACCGAAGACAAAAGAAAATTTTTGAGCAATGTGTAAAATTTTTATTGGGATGACCCTTACTTATTCAATTATTGTCCTGATCAAATATTTCAAAAATACATTTTCGATAATGAGGTAAGTAATTTCATTAAATTTTATCACTATAGGGCACGTAGGGATCATTTCTCGTAAAAAAAGAGGACTATAAAAATCTTACAAAATGGATTTTACTGGCCCACCATATTCAAGGAATCACATGCATTCTGCAAAACCTGTGAAAATTGTCAAAAAGTGGGATTTCTTTCAAAACACAAAGAGTCTTTAGATAATCTTCTATTGACTCTTAAGTCTCATCATAGTCGAGATAAGCATCGTGCAATTCATGATTTATGGCCTTATTTTCATAAAAAACATGATCGACTTAGTCTTGGGAATCTGACTAAAAAAAACCCTGTTTGCCAGTTTTTAAGAAAACTGGATGGGAAGCCTATCCCTGACCCATAGAGGGCATTTAAGCCATTCTTGGACGTAAAATCAAGGGAAGATGTGAGCCACAATCACAACTACCTGTACATACACATGCTTTTTCTAAAATAAATAAATAAATAAAGAGAGAGAGTGTGTGTGAGACTCCAACTGACCTATATATAGGTGGTATGATTGCCTTTTTAATTTCTCATTTATAAAATCCTTTCTTCCTTCCCTTCATTTCTACTCAACTCATACATTCAACAAATATAGAAGTGTGTAGAAATGGCAAGTTCCTCAAGTCATCACATAAGAAATATTTATGTTTTTAGTGGATCTAGTCCGGGGAAATAAAAGTAGTTTTAGAATTAGCAAATCATCTTGGTCAGGTGCTAGCTGAGAGAAAGATTCATTTAGTGTATGGAGGAGACAGTCTTGGGTTAATGGGAGGTGTGTCAATAGCTGCATTTTTAGGAGGTAGTCAAGTTTTGGGGGTCGTCCCCGAAGCTTTATCACAAAGGGGGCATCATTGGAAAAACAATTGGAGAGGAACTTTAGGTCTCTACAATGTCGGCTCGAATGAATGCAATGTTTAACCATGCTGATGTCTTCATTGCTTTACCAAGTGGTCTAGGCACATTGGAAGAGATCTTTCATATTTCCTCTTGGGCCTAACTGCATATTCACCATAAACCCATAGGTTTGTTAAATGTTAATGGTTATTATGATAAGTTGTTGTCTTTTCTTGATCATACTGTGGAATAGGAATTTATAACATCTTTTGCACGACAAATCATAATCTCTGCTGCTACTGCTGAACAATTGATTGATCAACTACAATCTTTCATTCCTATAATTGATCCTTCCATGAGTCGCATAAATTGGTCAACTAAGAAAAGCCGTAAAAAGCTTAGATTGGATTTAAGCCTTCATTTGTGAATTTTTGTGTCTTTTGGTTTTATTATTGTGTTTTGTTATTTCTTATTTTTGTTTCAGTGTGTTTCAAGTTTGTTAGTGTTCGTTATTTCAGGTGATATCTTCTATACTCTATCTTTCTACCTTTAAACATTGAGGACAATGTCTCGTTATGGTTGGGGGGAGAGGGTAGTAGTTGATAAAAAAAAAAATTGTTTTTCATTTCATAAAGCATGTGCATAATTGTTGTTACTAGGATGGCAGAGTAAAGGAGCTCTTTTGTTAAAGTGACTCTTGAGACGCATGTTTGACCGCTTTTTATGATCGGCTTGTTTTAACTCGCAAGTGCACGAGTGTGCGATGTAGCAATTAACTCGGTAAGATCGAGGTCATATCCACAGAGAGCTAGATCTGGAAATTAAGCTAGGTAACAAGAAAAAAACTCAAGAGAAATTAAATTAACAATAACTTGGTTGAAAATAATTGATGGATTTGTTTTCAAAGATGAAAAAGTGTAAATAGATTTTAAATGACAAGAAAAAGTAAGTCTTGGTCCAAATCAATTTTAATGGTGATGTATTGGTGATTTCTTCAACATATATAAGATAACTCAACCTAATATCAACGATGGTGATATTAGATCGGAAGATATTACAATGAAGTTTAGAAAGATGAATATTGATTATTGCTTAAGAATGAACAAGTACTTTCATATTAAGTAAGACATTGAATCAAGCAATCTCTATACCAAAACTAAAGTTTATGCATAAAAATTCAAGATTATAACATTACCTAAATGATTTCTAAAATTTCTTTGCAATAATAAATCATTCATGAAGAAAATGAGAAGATAAACATTAAGATTCATTCATATCCTAAAGAACTCACCTCAATCACCATCATCCTTGATTTGGATCCAAGAAAGAGATTAGCCAACCATGATTATATATAAGAACACTTCAATAAACATGAAATAACTTGAATCAAACTGAAATAATAAGTTTTACAAACTAAAGAACCGAAATCTATAAAGAAGAACACAAAACAATTTCAGAAAAAATTCGGACACAAATCTGACTCTAACTTTGGACAGAAATTTGACCCTCTTACAGGCCTCCTCTGGAAACGTCTATTAGAGACATATTTATAGAAAATGTTGTCACCTTTCCAGATCATTAAATAACAGCTCATTTGGACACCTTAGTAAAACGTTATGGGCAAAACACCGAAAGGTGTTCTGAAAAATCAAATCAGGATAGCTTTGCAACCACTTTGGTGCACGTTTTTCTTCCTCATTTATGAGCTATCTCTTTCTTCTTTTTGACCCAAAATAATGTAAAAATGTCCCCTCCAGCTTTCCATCCGTGTGCTTGCCTTCTTGGATCAATGGATTACCCAAAATAAATCAATTGTTGTTGTGTGGATATATAAGATCATGGATTGTATTTGGGCTGATTTGAAGGTTGATTTGGGGCTGAATTTAAGCATCAAATAAGTATACAAATATACCTATTATTTGGGCTAAGATTGACATTGAAACCTTGAGTGTTTAATGGTTGAAGTTTGCACAAAACATAAGGCAATTTTGGGCTTGAAATAGATCATATGGTATTCTTTCCTAGAATTGGAATAGAATTGATTTTTAGGACAAATTTGGAGCACTTATTTGAACCAAGATTTGCTTCAATCTTCAACTAAATGTCTCTTCAATTCTTTGTTCTGAATTTCGACGTTGAATTTCCTGAATTAATTCATTTAAGCTCCAAAAACCTATCGAAACATTAAAACAAACTTCATTACTAAAAAACACATCAATTATTATAAAAAAAACCAAATAAAAACAATAAATACATATGTAAAATAAGAGACTTAATGACACTTTTGATGCACAATCAAATCCCATAAGAACAAGTGCACCATCATGCATAGTTTTTCCTCCCGATGCATCTCATTTTAAGTTTAAACCAGGTATTATTCAACTTTTATCTTATTTTCATGGCTTAGAATTGGAAAATCCATACTTGCATTTAAGGGAATTTGAGGAGGTCTGCAACACATATAATGATTAAAATTGTAGCATGAACACCATCAAATTAAAGCTTTTTTCCTTTTTCATTAAAAGATAAAGCTAAAACATGGCTACAAAATTTGAGACCAGGATCCATTCGTGCTTGGGATGAAATGCAACAACAGTTTTTAAAGAAGTTTTTTCCATTTCACAGAACAAACTCTTTGAAAAGACAAATCACCACTTTCACTCAAAAACTAGGAGAAACATTTTACCAATGGTGGGATAGGTATCGAGACTTGCTTAATACTTGCCCTCATTATGGTTTTGAAACATGGAGATTGGTTTCACATTTCTATGAAGGGTTAACACCTAGAGATAGGCAAATGGTTGAATTGATGTGCAATGGAACTTTTGAAGATAAAGACCCTAATGAAGCAATGGAGTACTTAGACTTGTTAGCTGAAAATGCTCAAAATTGGGACACCGCGGGTACTTATGAGACACCGAGTAAAACTGAACCTCATACATCTAGTGGAGGTATGTACAACCTTAGGGAAGATCATGACCTCTAAGCTAAGTTTGCATCTTTAGCTAGAAAAGTCGAGGCACTAGAATTAAAAAAGAGTGGTAAATTAAAATCTATTGAAAACATTGTGTGTCAAATATGTGAAACAAATGAACACTCAACCAATAATTGTCCAACCTTGCCTTCTTTTAAGGAATGTCTCCATGAACAAGCCCATGCTTTAAACAGTTTCCAAAGGGCCAACCACAACCCATACTCACAAACATACAACCCTAGTTGGAGAAATCACCCAAATTTTAGTTGGAAGAGTGAGAACAACAATGCACAAACTTCACAACCACCATTTCAAGCACACCACCATTTCCAAAGTTCTCATGGATATCCACCTCTTTATGCTCCACCTCCTAGAAGAAATCTTGAGGAAACATTGCATGCATTTATTGAAAAGCAAGAGACAATCAATACTCAACTTGCTCAAAACATGACAGATTTTAAAGATACTCTTGCAAAATTAACATCTACTCTCAGTTTCTAAGAGAAAGGTAAGTTTCCATCTCAACCATAACAAAATCCCAAGGGGCAATGCAATGCAAATGCAAGCAATTCTGAAAGCCAACACATCGATCAAGTCAAATTAGTCACTACTCTGCGCAGTGGTAAGGTTATTGAAAAACCTTCTCTTGAACCTTATGAGAAAGATGATGAGTCAATCTCTGAGGGTATGGAAGGGGTTGAATCTGAAAATGATTCTCCGCCGGCACTTCCATTTCCTCAAGCCATGACCAAATAAAGGAAAGTCAATCACAACTCTGAAATTTTTGAAACTTTCAAATAGGTAAGGATCAATATACCTTTGCTGGATGTTATTAAACAGATTCCTTCTTATGCTAAATTTTTGAAACATCTATGTACTGTGAAGAGGAAACTGCATGTGAAAAAGAAAGCCTTTCTAGGTGAACAAGTAAGTGCTATTCTTCAGAACAATAATGCTTTGAAATATAAAGACACTGGTTGTCCTATAATTTCTTGCTTTATTGGAGAACATAAAATTGAAAGAGCTTTAGTTGATCTTGAAGCTAGTGTGAATTTACTTCCATATTCAGTTTTTCAAAGCCTCAATCTAGGTGAGTTAAAACCAACTTCTGTAACTCTTTTACTTGCCGATAGATCTGTAAAAGTGCCTAGAGGAATAGTTGAAGATGTGTTAGTACAAGTCGATAAATTCATTTATCCTGTACATTTTACTGTCTTGGACACACAACCTGTTGAAGTATGTAATTCATTTCTTGTTATTTTAGGACGTCCGTTTCTTGCAACTTCTAAGGCATTGATTAATTGTAGGAATGGACTGATGAAGCTATCATTTGGAAACATGACATTGGAGATGAATATTTTCAACATTTGCAAGCAACCTAGAGATGATAATGATTTACAAGAAGAAGATCATATTGATGAATTAGTTTATGATCAACTTGAATCTACTTTAAGTAAAAATGAGTTAGATGAATCTGAATATTTACAAATGATTTATTCTGAGGAAGAAATCACGGATGAAAAAAGCACATCAAATATTGTCTTGATCAAATATTTCAAAGATGCATTCCCGAAAATGAGGTAAGTAGTGTCATTAAATTTTGTCATTCTAAAGCATGTGGAAGTTATTTCTCGTCAAAAAAGACAGTTATAAAAATCTTTCAAAATGGATTTTATTGGCCCACCATGTTTAAGGACACGCATGCATTCTGCAAAACTTGTGAAAATTTTCAAAAAGTTTTGTTTTATAATTCTCAACTCTATGCATTCCCTAGAGAGCTAAGATCAAGATGGAGCAATCCTTATGGGGCTTGTAATATTGAGAATTCAATGAATGACAATGTTTTTAAGGAAAATGGACATCGTTTGAAAGCTTACTTTGATAATTTTCCTAGTGAAAATGAATCAACTAGTTTGAATGATCTTGTAGATAAAGGTTGATTATTTTGTTTTTCTTACATTGTTTTTGTGTTTCTTTTTGAGTGATTTTTGCTAGTTTCTCTCACCCTGGTCAAATGGCGGACAACGGTACTCCGTTACTTAAGTCGGTTCTTTCAGTTTCCCACAATAACTGATATCTGTGTATATATTTGTGAAATTTTTTGAATCTCTCTTCCAATTCTCATTTGAAAATGGACACTAATCTTGAACAATTGAAAAAGTATTTTCTCGCTCTGCCTCAGAATGCGATTACAAAAATTTACCGTGCTAGATGTGCAAGATTGAGATTATTAATGAATCATGGAATTCCTGAAGATATTCGCTGGTTGATTGAAGCAAAGGTCCGATTATCAGGTGAGTCCTCTAACTTCATTTCACACATGCCTGGAACAGGTAAAAGCACTTTTGCAAAGAAACGTCGTGCAAAACGACTAGAAGTCTGTCATCGATGTGCTAGATGGACTTGTAATACACAATGTCGTTCTTTAGGAATGGTATCTATAAACCGTGAAGATAAAATACAATTCATTAAGGATGGCCTGAGTAAGGAGTCTTTAGATAATCTTCTATTGACTCTTGAGACGCATCCTAGTGGAGATGTGCATCGTGCAATTCATGATTTATGGCCACTATTTCATAAAGAACATGATCGACTTAGTCTTGGGAATCTGACTAAAAAAGACCCTGTTTGCCAGTTTTTAAGAAAACTGGATGGGAAGCCTATCCCCGACCCATAGAGGGCGTTTAAGCCGTTCTTGGACGTAAAACCAAGGGAAGATGTGAGCCACAATCACAACTACCTGTACATACACATGCTTGGTTTTATTATTGTGTTTTGTTGTTTCTTATATTTGTTTCAGTGTGTTTCAGGTTTGTCAGTGTTCGTTATTTCAGGTGATATCTTCTATACTCTATCTTTCTACCTTAGAACATTGAGGACAATGTCTCGTTTTGGTTGGGGGGAGAGGGTAGTAGTTGATAAAAAAAAAATTGTTTTTCATTTCATAAAGCATGTGCATAATTGTTGTTACTAGGATGGCAGAGTAAAGGAGTTCTTTTGTTAAAGTGACTCTTGAGACGCATCTTAGTAACCATTCTTAACAAGGTCTATTATAATACTTCCTGAAATATTCAGGTTTACAAACTCTCGTATTGTTACCACTTAATTCTGCTCATATACTTATTTAACATGTATTTTTAAACCTTAATTTACACACACACACTTTAACATATGATTGTGGGTTGCATATTGGATTATTACATTATTTATGTTCTTTTGTTAAAGGTAACAACTAAGGGAAAGGGATTGTATATAATTAAAAAGAAAAAAAAAAAAAAAAAAAAAAAAAAAAAAAAAAAAAAAAAAAAAAAAAAAAAAAAAAAGAAAAAAAGAAAAAAAAATGATGATAATAAAAATGTAGATAAGTTTGGTTTCGTAGCCTCCCTAACCTAAGCAATTAAGCCCGAAGGGGTGTTTTAACACCTAATACCCTAAAGTCAACTGACTTGGGAGCTATTGGCCCAACGCTTGTTACATGGGTTGAGGAGAAAAGCTTAAGGGAATCAAACATTGCACTATCTACATATCAGTATCTGCGACCCGAGTTACTAAGCTCGTAGGGGTGTCTTAACACCTAATGCCCTAAGACCAACTGGTCTGGGAGTCATTAGCTGAAAGCTCATTACATGGGTTAAAGATGCATGATGTTTTTAAAGTATATGTATATAGAGTTAAAAAAAAAAAAAAAGACAAAAATAGTAATCCCAACCCAAGGAAGTTAACCTTAAACATTAGAACAAAAATTTTGTTTTCTTCCAAGAAAAGCCCCATAATTATGTGTTGATACATTGAGCACAAAAGAAAGGTTTATTAATATCTTGTTAAGAGGTATTGAGCAGATATATAAATTTAATGAGAGTTTGTTTATCTGGATAGACTAATGGAAGTTAAATGATGAATACCTTGCTTTGTGAAATTTGCAAATTTGTTTTCTATTTTAACGCTTTGATTACTAGGGACTAGTAATAAGCTGGTTGGGGGGTGTGATTAGTACTTAAAAGTGCATTTTTATCATGGTTTTATATCATCATTTTGCACTTGAAGTATCAATAACTCCTTAACTAAAATATGTTTTATAATAATGTATCTAATAATATAAGATACCTATAATTTATGGTAAATGTCTATTTTTAATGCAGGCCTATCACATAAATGAAAGGATTGATTGATGACTTGAAGAACTTAAATTGCAAGGATAAAGAGATGGCCAAACTTAGAAAAGAGATGTCGGTGCAATCCAAACCGGAACACTGTTCGGTAATTGGGTCATATCTGGAGCTACAGATCTCAGATTTAGGTCCAATTTATATGGATGGAAAGGTAAGACATAGGCCTACAACTTTCATATGGAGCCCAAGATCTAAAAAGGCCATTATCAAGTCCAAATTGTAGCAACAACAAAGAAGCCCGAATCTGTCTTCCAGCCCGAGCACTATTCGGTATTTTGGCCATATCTGGAGTTCTAGAAGTCCAAATGAGCTGAAATTTTTACACAAGAAAGCTGAGACAATTGCCTACAACTTTCATGTTTACAACTGGCTCCAATTTTGACGTTATCAATGACGTTTTGGGCAGACAAGAGAAGATAAGGATTGTCACCAAGTCAAAAGTTGGTCACCCACTTATCAATTAGTCATCAAATCAATAGTTCCCATTTTTGGCCTATAAAAGGAGGCATTTGCCATGCATTTAGGCATCTTGATTTCCAGATCAAGATCATGCTCTTCCTTTCTCTCTTTGTATTTTTTATGCTTTGTTTTCATTAATATTAAGTTTATGCCTTTCATTTCCTTTCCTTTACTTAGTTAACTTTTATGTTCTTATTTTGTTTATCTATTTTGCTTTCTTTCATTATGTCTAGCTAAGTTAATTATGTCAAGGTGAAAAGGTTACACTAATGGTGTAAGAATAAGTATAATGTAAACTTAATATGGACTTTAATGTTTGATACTAACATGTTTTATATTTGCTATCTTGTTCACTCTTTAATACTTTGCTTGTTAAATGACTAATCTTGATTTATGTTGTATAACACTTGGTACAACAAATGCTTGGCACTTTCATAGCCCATAATGTATGGTATAACCGACACCTGAGCTATGAAAGGAACTTGATTTGTTGTTAACATAAGTTATAATCATGAATGCTTGACGAGATTTACAAGTATTAGCATTAATTGAATAAGATGACTAATGTAATCATGTTAACAATATATAATCTGATTGGAACCTCCTTTGTGTGTGGTTTCCAATTCAATAATAAGAGTTTATACTATACTTGTTTGATATACCATTAGTGGAACCTCTAACCTTGACATTTGTTATTATCATTGTTTAATCGTTACATTAATATTCCATCTCAAAGTTCTCATCATCTTCTTCTTCTTCTCTTTCTTTATTATTATTATTATTACTACTACTACTACTACTACTACTACTACTACTACTACTACTACTACTACTACTACTACTACTACTACTACTACTACTACTACTACTACTACTACTACTACTACTACTACTACTACTACTACTACTACTACTACTACTACTACTACTACTACTACTACTACTACTACTACTACTACTACTA
>NW_011499973.1:68678-89352 GCF_000495115.2 Populus euphratica | reverse complement strand
GTCAAGTTTTTGGCGCCGTTGCCGGGGAGGTAAGTTTTGTATAAATTATAATATTTATTTTATTTTCTCTTTTCACTTTTCTTGTATATAACTTTGTTTCTTTTCTCTTGTTTCTTCTTCTTTTGTTTTCTTTTTTCTTTTATTCTATTCCTACACGTGCATGAGAGTGTGGTCATGTACATCAAGTGGTAGACTTTATAGGGTAGTTTGTTCTCTTGATAGTTTTCTGATTTATTTAATTTAGGTTGATTGTTTAATTTTGTTATAGCCTAGATAACTTTAGTCCCCCCCAATTGCATATTGTATAGTATAAAGATCTGAACTAAACCTTCCTCGTGAGATCGACCCCTTGCTTGCGTTATATTATTTTTTTATTTAAGCTAGGATGATTAATTTGTGTGATTATGACATCACTGCAAATTTTAGCGCCTTTGTCAGGAAAGTGATTTTAGTTGATTTTGGTGCTGTGATTTTTGCTTAATGTGATTATGATTTATTTTGTTGAAAAAAAAAAGAAAAAGAAACAGAAACAGTTTTGCTTGTAGCGGTACTATACAATTACTGTTGAAAACTGATTTTTTGATGGAATTAGATTTTGGTCTTTTGTTTCCTGAAGGGAAACAACATTTTGAACAAAAATAATGGCCTATTGCCATTGGCCCTACCCTATCGAGGCTATATTCTACTATTTTCTAGGGTTTTTAGGTAGTTTTGTGTTCTAAAGTATGATTTACACTAAAAGAGCTCGCTACTCCTAACATGAAAAAGCAACCATTGTGTATAAACATTGACAATAATATCAACTTTGAGCTTAACTCTGGTTTTATATACTTATTGTCAATATTCAATGGACTTGTTGAAGAAAACCCTCAAACTCATCTCAAGGAGTTCCACATGGTTTGTCTTGGCATGAAACCAAATGGAGTTGATGAAGAACATGTTAAGTTGAAAGCTTTCTCCTTTCTCTTTAAAAGGGGCAACAAAGACATGGTTTTTTTCTATTCTCCTAGGTTCCATTGGAAATTGGAATGACATGAAGAAGATTTTTCTTGAAAAGTATTTCCCAGCCTCTCAAGTTGCCAATATAAAGAAGGAAACATGTGGGATTCGACAATCTTATAAGGAGACACTCTTCGAGTATTAGGAAAGATTTGAGCAATTGTGCATTTAGTTCCCTCATCATTAAATACCCGATCAATTGCTTATTCAATATTTCTATAAAGAACTGATGCCTATAGACCGTAATATCATTAATACAGCAGGTGAAAGTTTGTAGCATATGCTCCTTACAAGGACATGCTTTAGATATATGATTAATAATGCAAGAAGATTACATTGAATAAGTTAATGTAATTGATAGAGCATTCAATGGGCAACCCTAGTTTAATAATGGATATAATGGATGTAATCATATTGTTATTAATCCTAAAGATCAAGAAAATCCTATACTTACATGTCCATTTGGTGCATATGCATAAAAAAGAATGTCTTTTGGTTTTTGTAATGCACTTATAACTTTTCAAAGATGCATGATGCACATTTTCCTAAGTATGTCAAAAGAGTAATTGAGGTTTTCATGGATGATTTCATGATGTATGGTGATTATTTTGATAAGTGTTTAGAAAATTTATCTTTGGTTTTAAAAAAAATATTGAAACTAACCTTGTATTGAACTATGAAAAGCGTTATTTTATGGTAGAACAAGGAATAATTATTTGGACATGTTATGTCTTCGTGTAAATTAGAGGTTGATAAAACTAAAATAGATGTTATTTCATCATTGTGTTACCCCTCATGCGTGAGGGAAGTTCATTCTTTTCTTAGTCATATAAGTCTCTATTGACACTTTATTAAAGATTTCTCGAAAATTACAGCATCTTTATATAAGTTATTAGCCAAGAAAGTGGATTTTATATTTGATCAAGCATGTAAAAATATCCATGATGAGCTTAAGAGGTATGTCACATCTGCCTCTATAATACAACAACCAAATTGGGATGAACCTTTCAAGATAATATGATATGCGAGTGACTATACGGTAGGGGTTATACTAGGGCAAAGAATAAGTATGTTATCGCATATGTGTCCTTACACGACTAAAAGATTGATGTCTTCTCCCAAGTGCAGGAGTGTCGAAGTAATAAATAACCCGGCAAGACTGGGGTCGAACCATAGGGAGGTTAATTGTATAAATTATAAACAATAATTATAAACAATAACAATAATAACAATAACAACAACAATAATATTAGTAGCAATAATAATAATAATACTAGTAGTAGTAGTAGTGGTACTAATAATAATAATAATAATAAAGAAGAAGAAGAAGAAGTTGATGAGAACTTTGAGATGAAAGATTAACGTAAGGATTAAACAATGATAAAAACAAATGTCAAGGTTAGAGGTTCCACTAATGGTATGTCAAACAAGTATAGGATAAACTCTTATTATTCAATTGGAAACCACACACAAAGGAGGTTCCAATCAGATTATAGCTTGTTAACATGATTACATTAGTCATCTTATTCGATTAATGCTAGTACTTGTAAATCTCGTCAAGCATTCATGATTATAACTTATGTTAACAACAAATCAAGTTCCTTTCATAGCTCAGGTGTTGGTTATACCATACAGTATGAGCTATGAGAGTGCCAAGCATTTGTTGTACCAAGTGTTATACAACATAAATCAAGATTAGTCATTTAACAAGCAAAGTATTAAAGAGTGAACAAGATAACAAATATAAAACATGTTAGTATCAAACATTAAAGTCCATATTGAGTTTACACTATACTTATTCTTACACCATTAGTGTGACCTTTTCACCTTGACATAATAAACTTAGTTAGACATAATGAAAGAAAGAAAAATAAATAAACAAAATAAGAACATAAATAAGATAAAAGTTAACTAAGTAAATGCAAGGAAATGAAAGGCATAAACTTGATATTAATGAAAGCAAAGCATAAACATTACAAAAAATACAAAGAGAGAAAGTAAGAGCATGATCTTGATCTGGAAACCAAGATGCCTAAATGCATAGCAAATGCCTCCTTTTATAGGCCAAAATTGGGAACTATTGATTTGATGACTAATTGATAAGTGGGTGGCCAACTCTTGACTTGGTGACAATCCTTATCTTCTCTTGTCTGCCCAAAATATCATTTCTAACGTCAAAATTGGAGCTACTTGAAAACATTAAAGTTGTAGGCAATTGTCTCAGATTTCTTGTGTAAAACATTCAGCTCATTTCGAGTTCTAGAACTCCAGATATGGCTAAAATACTAAACAGTGCTCGGGCTAGAAGACAGATTCGGGCTTCTCTATTGTTGCAACAATTTGGAGTTGAAAATGGCCTTTTTAGATCTTGGGCTCCATATGAAAGATTTAGGCCTATATCTTACCTTTCCATCCATATAAAGTAGACCTAAATCTGAGATCTATAGATCCAGATATAACCCAATTACCGAACAGTATTCCGGTTTGGATTGCACCGACATCTCTTTTCTAAGTTTGGCCATCTCTTTATCCTTTCAATTTCAGTTCTTAAATTTATCAATCAATCCTTTCATTTATGTGATAGGCCTGCATTTAAAATGAACATTTACCACAAATCAAAGGTATCTTATATTATTAGATATATTATTATAAAACATGCTTTCGTTAAGGAGTTATTGATACTTCAAGTGCAAAATAATGATATATGATAAAAATGCACTTTTAAGTACTAATCACACCCCCCAACAAGCTTATTACTAGTCCCTAGTAATCAAAGCGTTAAAAAAGAAAAACAATTTGCAAATTCCACAAAGCAAGGTATTCATCATTTAACTTCCATTAATCTATCCAGATAAACAAACCCTCGTTAAATTTATATACCTGCTCAATACCTCTTAATAAGATATTCATAAACCTTTCTTTTGTGCTCAATGTATTAACACATAATTATGGGGCTTTTATTAGAAGAAAACAAGATTTTTGTTCTAATGTTTAAGGTTAACTTCCTTGGGTTGGGATTATTATTTTTGTCTTTTTTTTTCTTTTTTTCTTTTTTTTAAATATATATACATATAATTTAAAAACATCATGCATCTTTAACCCATGTAACGAGCTTTCAGCTAATGACTCCCAGACCAGTTGGTCTTAGGGCATTAGGTGTTAAGACACCCCTACGAGCTTAGTAACTCAAGTTACAGATACTAATATGTAGATAGTGCAATGTTTGATTCCCTTAAGCTTTTCTCCTCAACCCATGTAACAAGCGTTGGGCCAATAACTCCCAAGTCAGTTGACTTTAGGGTATTAAGTGTTAAAACACCCCTTCGGGCTTAATTGCTTAGGTTAGGGAGGCTACGAAACCAAACTTATCTACATTTTTATTATCATCATTTTTTTTATTTTTTTTATTTTTTTTTAATTATATACAATCCCTTTCCCTTAGTTGTGACCTTTAACAAAAGAACATAAATAATGTAATAATCCAATATGCAACCCACAATCATATGTTAAAGTGTGTGTATGTAAATTAAGGTTTAAGAATACATGTTAAATAAGTATATGAGCAGAATTAAGTGATAACAATGCGAGAGTTTGTAAACCTGAATATTTCAAGAAGTATTAAAATAGACCTTGTTAAGAATGGTTACTAAGATGCGTCTCAAGAGTTACTTTAACAAAAGAGCTCCTTTACTCTGTCATCCTAGTAACAACAATTATGCACATGCTTTATGAAATAGATAGCAATTTTTTTTTATCAACTACTACCCTCTCCCCCCAACCAAAACAAGACATTGTCCTCAATGTTCTAAGGTAGAAAGATAGAGTATAGAAGATATCACCTGAAATAACGAACACTGACAAACCTGAAACACACTGAAACAAATATAAGAAACAACAAAACACAAATATTATGTTATTAATAAAATCAAATGACACAAGTTTTTACAAATAAAAATTCAAATCACAGTTGTGATTGTGGCTCACATCTTCCCTTGGTTTTACATCCAAGAACGGCTTAAACGCCCTCTATAGGTCGGGGATAGGCTTCCTATCCAGTTTTCTTAAAAACTAGCAAACAGGGTCTTTTTTAGTCAGATTCCCAAGACTAAGTCGATCATGTTCTTTATGAAATAATGGCCATAAATCATGAATTACACGATGCACATCTCCACTAGGATGCGTCTCAAGAGTCAATAGAAGATTATCTAAAGACTCCTTACTCAGGCCATCCTTAATGAATTGTATTTTATCTTCACGGTTTATAGATACCATTCCTAAAGAACGACATTATGTATTACAAGTCCATCTAGCACATCGATGACAGACTTGCAGTCGTTTTGCACGACGTTTCTTTGCAAAAGTGCTTTTACCTGTTCCAGGCATATGTGAAATGAAGGAGTTAGAAGACTCACCTGATAATCGGACCTTTGCTTCAATCAACCAACGAATATCTTCAGGAATTCCATGATTCATTAACAATCTCAATCTTGCACATCTAGCATGGTAAATTTTTGTAATCGCAGTCTTATGTAAAGCGGGAAAATACTTTTTCAATTTTTTAAGATTAGTGTCCATTTTCAAATGAGAATTGGAAGAGAGATTCAAAGAATTGCACAAATATATACACAAATATCAGTTATTATGGGAAACTGAAAGAACCGACTTAAGTCACGGAGTACCGTTGTCCGCCATTTGACCGGGGTGAGAGAAACTAACAAAAATCACTCAAAAAGAAACACAAAAACAATGTGAGAAAAAAATAATAATCAACCTTTATCTATAAGATCATTCAAACCAGTTGATTCATTTTCATTAGGAAAATTATCAAAGTAAGCTTTCAAACAATGTCCATTTTCCTTAAAATCATTGTCATTCATTGAATTCTCAATATCACAGGGCACATAAGGATTGCTCCATCTTGATCTTAGCTCTCTAGGGAATGCATAGAGTTAAGAATTATAAAACAAAACTTTTTGACAATTTTCACAAGTTTTGCAGAATGCATGTGTGTCCTCTAACATGGTGGGCCAATAAAATCCATTTTGAAAGATTTTTGCAGCTGTCTTTTTTGACGAGAAATAATTTCCACATGCTTCAGAATGACAAAGTTTAATGACACTACTTACCTCATTGTCGGGAATAAATCTTTGAAATATTTGATCAGGACAATATTTGAATAAGTTGAGGTCATCACAATAAAAGTTCTTCACTTCGTTCAAAAACTTTTCTTTGTTTTGGGTACTCCAATCAGCTAGCAAATCTCTTAAAGCAAGAAAATTAATATTTTTATCATACCAAGGCATTGGACTAAGAGAAAGTAAGGATTCGTTAGGAAAGTAATCATCGATTGGTGTGATGTCAGATGTCGAATCTGTTGTCACTATTGATAAAAGATTCGCATCAATATTTTTGGTGCTTGTTTCATCCTTGATTTCTTCCTTAGAATAAATCATTTGCAAATCTTCAGATTCATCTAACTCATTTTTACTTAAAGTAGATTCAAGTTGATCATAAACTAATTCATCAACATGATCTACTTCTTGTAAATCATTATCATCTCCAGGTTGCTTGCAAATGTTGAAAATATTCATCTCCAATGTCATGTTTCCAAATGATAGCTTCATCAGTCCATTCCTACAATTAATCAATGCATTAGAGGTTGCAAGAAACGGACGTCCTAAAATAACAGGAAATGAATTACATGCTTCAATAGGTTCTGTGTCCAAGACAATAAAATCTACAGGATAAATGAATTTATCGACTTGTACTAACACATCTTCAATTATTCCTCTAGGCACTTTTACAGATCTATCGGCAAGTAAAAGAGATATAGAAGTTGGTTTTAACTCACCTAGATTGAGACTCTGAAAAACTGAATATGGAAGTAAGTAAATTCACACTAGCACCAAGATCAAGTAAGGCTCTTTCAATTTTATGCTCTCCAATAAAGCAAGAAATTGTAGGACAACCAGGGGTCTTTAGATTTCAAAGCATTATTGGTTACTTGTTCGGCTAGAAAGGCTTTCTTTTTCACATTCAGTTTCCTCTTCACAGTGCATAGATCTTTCAAAAATTTAGCATAGGAAGGAATCTGTTTAATAGCATCCAGCAAAGGTATATTGATCCTTACCTGTTTGAAAGTTTCAAAGATTTCAAAGTTGTGATTGATTTTCCTTTGTTTGGTCATGGCTTGAGGAAATGGAAGTGCTAGCAGAGAATCAGTCTTTTCCTTGCAATTTTCAGATTCAATCCCTTCCTTACCCTTAGAGATTGACTCATCATCTTTCTCATAAGGTTCAAGAGAGGGTTTTTCAATAACCTTACCACTACGAAGAGTAGTGACTAATTTGACTTGATCCATGTGTTGGCTTCCGGAACTACTTGCATTTGCATTGTATTACCCCTTGGGATTTTATTGTGGTTGAGATGGAAACTTACCTTTCTCTTGAAAACTGAGAGCAGATGTCAATTTTGCAAGAGTATCTTTAAAATCTGTCATGTTTTGAGCAAGTTAAGTATTGATTGTCTCTTGCTTTTCAATGAATGCATGCAATGCTTCCTTAAGATTTCTTTTAGGAGGTGGAGCATAAGGAGGTGCATATCCATGAGAATTTTGGAAATTGTGGTGTGCTTGAAACGGTGGTTGTGAAGTTTGTGCATTGTTGTTCTCACTCTTCCAACTAAAATTTGGGTGATTTCTCCAACCAGGGTTGTATGTTTATGAGTATGGGTTGTGGTTGGCCATTTGGAAACTGTTTAAAGCATGAGCTTGTTCATGGAGACATTCATTAAGAGAAGGCAAGGTTGGACACTTATTGGTTGAGTGTTCATTTGTTTCACATATTTGACATGCAATGTTTTCAACAAATTTTAATTGACCACTCTTTTTCAATTCTAGTGCCTCGACTTTTCTAGCTAAAGATGCAAACTTAGCTTGGAGGTCATGATCTTCCCTAAGGTTGTACATACCTCCACTAGATGTATGAGGTTGAGTGTTACTCGGTGCCTCATAAGTACCCGCGGTGTCTTAATTTTAAGCATTTTCAGCTAACAAGTCTAAGTACTCCATTGCTTCATCAGGGTCTTTATCTTCAAAAGTTCCATTGCACATCAATTCAACCATTTGCCTATCTTTAGGTGTTAACCCTTCATAGAAATGTAAAACCAATCTCCATGTTTCAAAGCATGATGAGGGTAAGTACTAAACAAGTCTCGATACCTATCCCAACATTGGTAAAATGTTTCTCCTGGTTTTTGAGTGAAAGTAGTGATTTGTCTTTTGAAAGAGTTTGTTCTGTAAGATGGGAAAAACTTCTTCAAAAACTGTTGTTGCATTTCATCCCAAGCATGAATGGATCCTGGTCTTAAATTTTGTAGCCATGTTTTAGCTTTATCTTTTAATGAAAAAGGAAAAAGCTTTAATGTGATGGTGTTCATGCTACAATTTAAATTATTATATGTGTTGCGGACCTCCTCAAATTCCCTTAAATGCAAGTATGGATTTTCCAATTCTAAGCCATGAAAAGAAGGTAAAAGTTGAATAATACCTAGTTTAAATCTTCTTTTGTGGACAGGTTTTTGCAAAGTGACCCTTGCGCTTATAGATGAAGCATCGATTGGAGTTGGGAGTGAAATGTTTGGGGCGTCGAGTATGGTGTCGCTTGAGAAACTTCCATTTCTTTTAGTGACCATTAAAAGAAGATCTGTGGATTTTCTTGAAATGATTCTTCTTTTTTAGGGAACAATTGTAATCAGCATTGTCAGAGCATTTAATCAGCAGATCTGGTTGTTTCAAGCATGAAGCATAATTTTATGAGGCTGTAATAACTTGGTAAAATATTTGTGTTGGTCACACATTTTGTTGAGGGCTTCTAACACCTAATGAAAGATAGTGCCGAGAGATTGGTTGTCAATAAATTCTTTTCTGATTTTGAATAGTTTAAACATTTCATCAACTAGATCTCTAGGTATGGATGCCAAAAAGGCATGCTTAAGGCTTGAATCATCAGGGCCAAAGAGAATATGGTATCGTCAGCATATTTTTTTAAAAAGTCTTTCAAGATTACATCTTAAATAAGAACACAACTTCATCTTGAAGTACTCGTACCTCGCTATTTTTTTGTCATTTAGAGCTTCTCCAAGGAAATCATAATGGAGCCAGCCTAAGGCTTCAGAAAGAGACGCATTATTCATAAATTATAGTTGTCAATAATCACCTAATGCATGGAACCAATCCCATAAGGTGCCAAAGAATTTTGCATAGAATTGTTGTAAGGCATCCTTAAAGGTTGCGTCGTCCTTAAGCATATAACTAGTTAGCCATGAATGAAATTCAAGGATTCTGTCTCGCTTTTTTACTCGTGGAATGTCATCTAGAGTAAAATATCCACTGGTATTTAGAGAATGGATATGAGGTTGATAATGGAGAGGATTAAGATTTACTTCATCATCACTTCTAACTGGTTCATTTACACTGACTCTTGTGGTAGAGGTCAGAGGAGGCTCTGGCCGAGTCTAGGAAGATTGAGGGTCTGATGAATGTGCTGGAGGAGGATCAACCATTAATAATGGTGGTATGGAACAAGTGTTAGAAGAATCATCTTCAATAAAAGATGCTTCAGAGATTACAAGAGTGTCATCATCAGGAGTCCATTCTTTAGATATTTGAATAAGAGGTTCATGAGTTAGGATTTTAGGTATAGTCTGGTAGGAATAAGTAGTTAGTAAAGACTAGATAGGGTTGGAAGGTTGGTTTGTCTGAATCATAAGTTGATAAGGGTCCTGAGAGTCTTGAAAAGGGTCATCTGGTTCACGCTTTTTAGATTCAAAAGAACCAGAGGATAAAGAGATGATAGGGGCTGGTGATCTGGGTTTTTTTTGAAAGAGTTGGTATTTAGGTTTTCCCTTTATCATGTTTGGAGAGAGGTTTGAAAAGTTTTTCAGTGTTTGGGTTTCCAAATATTTGAGGTGTGGGAGGTGGAGGTTGGGGGTTGGGGGTTGTAAGAAGGGGAATGTTTAGCCCAATAAGGGTTTGGGTAATAGGAGGTCATCCTAGTTTGTGAAAGTTTAGGGAAGGGTAAAGGCTTTGGTTTGGATTTGGCTAATTCGTTCTGAAGAGACATGAGTTGTATTTTGAGAGACTGAAATTTTTGTTCCTTCTGAGGGTCTAACTGTCTGCCAGTAGAAGCTTGAATGAGTAGATACTCATGAATGGTGGAGATCCTTTGTTGAATTTCAGCACACAATTGTTTGAAATGTAAAATTCTAGAATCAACAGAAACTCTCATCTTTTTCAGATGAGTATGCACCAGGTCAACCTTAGATTCAATACGATGGAGCACAGAATTTTGAGCAATGGCATTTTGAGTCTACCAATTGAGAACAACTTCAGCTTGGGTAACTTGTTTTGGGCAGCCATCAGCATCAACGCCTTGAGGATTATGAACTTGGGGAAAAGTACAAACTCTGTCTTTGACTTGTTCTTGGAAAGCAGGAAATCATCATCATAAGGTCTTGTCGGTTGATACATGGTAATTGTGGGGTTGGACTGGAGATGACCAAGAAAGAGGAGTATAGTTGATAAGATAGTCAAATTTTCCAGAGGGTTGGCCTAAAGTGTCAATTGTTCTGTCTCCTTGATTATATCGTGCTTTCAGCTTTTTACCAGAAGATTTCCTTGCATGCTTGGGGGAGTCATCTTCTATGGCTGCATTACAACAACTGTCACAATGACAAGTGTCCTAAAAAACATGATTGTCCTGAGCAAAAGAATAGATGGGGAGGCCTTCTTTAAAGAAGGACTCGACAGGTACTGAAAGAGGATCTGGAATTGGTTGCACCATCGAGATGGAGGAAGAAAAGATTCCTAAGGAGAAGTGGAAGATTCTCTCTTTTAGAAGATAATTTCTACAATTCTATCAGCTTTTTTGGTAAACTCAGTTTCCGTGGATTGTATAGGGACATAGCTTTGATGTAGTTTTTCATAATTGGTAATCCAAGAAGAGGGAAGTAACTTTTATAAGTCCTATTTCAGGATTTATTGCGGGACATGGGTACAGGTGGCTCTTTGATTAGTATCAACAGTGATTTAATGTCATGGTATTTGGTAAGGGGAACTTATCATCTTGTAAAAAATGATTTAAGGGCTGATAATTAATTACCAACCTAAGCTTCCCTTGTTTTTGTGTAGATCATTTATTAACATAAAAGTCTTCATAAGACTAGGGTGAGTTTGTGGGTTCAATTAATCCTTGAGCTTGTAATTGATTACATTCCTCTTGAGCTAGCATCTTATGCTCAGGATTCATTCAAAAGTGATTGGCTTTGGTGGGATTGATGTCTTCATTAAGCTTGAAAGGATGAAATGAAGCCTAATAAAAAACTATGGGTTTTGCCATAAAGGATGAGAACATTTAGCAAGAAATTCCTAATGAGAATTTGAATGTAAGTGTTGGATTATTTGGGATTTAATGAGAGTAATTTGGTCTGTGAGGGAGGGTTGGAGTTCATAGAGGGAAGGGGTAATTGTATACAGAAGAAAATGAGCTTTATACTGAATACCACGAGGAAGGATTCTAAATTTAGATTTGAAATAAACATCAAACCCAATAATTAAATCCTTTCCAGGTAAAGGAGAACCAAGAACATTTTGGTAGGATTTGGATGGTAATAGGTCTTTAGAACATTGTGGTAGGATTTGGATGGTAATAGGTCTTTTAGTTTTGAGTTGGGTGCAAAAAACTTGATTGTCAGCAGCCCGAAAGTATTCTTTATGGGTGACCCAACAATGAAGAGGAAGAACTTTAGGGTTAAGAATGGTTCTATAGGCTCCTGTATCAAATAAAGCTATGGCTTTGATGGGCTTAACATATGTGGATGTAAGAATAATAACAGGGGCTCAAGGTATTGGGTGTGAAGGGGAACTAGTAGGTTGGGCTTCGTAAAGTTCATAGATCTCATCATCAGAACTTTCGTCTACAACAGCAGCTATGGTATCAGGAGTTAGCTCATCCGTAAAGGAGAATAGGGATTCAACTTCATCAGCATTGGGGTTGAACTTTGTATTTTGGGTTAGGAAATCAATTAACTTCAATGACTGAGCCTTCTTTTGTGGATAGGTTTTTGCAAAGTGACCCTTGCGCTTATAGATGAAGCATCGATTGGAGTTGGGAGTGAAATGTTTGGGGCGTCGAGTATGGTGTCGCTTGAGAAACTTCCATTTCTTTTAGTGACCATTAAAAGAAGATCTGTGGATTTTCTTGAAATGATTCTTCTTTTTTAGGGAACAATTGTAATCAGCATTGTCAGAGCATTTAATCAGCAGATCTGGTTGTTTCAAGCATGAAGCATAATTTTATGAGGCTGTAATAACTTGGTAAAATATTTGTGTTGGTCACACATTTTGTTGAGGGCTTCTAACACCTAATGAAAGATAGTGCCGAGAGATTGGTTGTCAATAAATTCTTTTCTGATTTTGAATAGTTTAAACATTTCATCAACTAGATCTCTAGGTATGGATGCCAAAAAGGCATGCTTAAGGCTTGAATCATCAGGGCCAAAGAGAATATGGTATCGTCAGCATATTTTTTTAAAAAGTCTTTCAAGATTACATCTTAAATAAGAACACAACTTCATCTTGAAGTACTCGTACCTCGCTATTTTTTTGTCATTTAGAGCTTCTCCAAGGAAATCATAATGGAGCCAGCCTAAGGCTTCAGAAAGAGACGCATTATTCATAAATTATAGTTGTCAATAATCACCTAATGCATGGAACCAATCCCATAAGGTGCCAAAGAATTTTGCATAGAATTGTTGTAAGGCATCCTTAAAGGTTGCGTCGTCCTTAAGCATATAACTAGTTAGCCATGAATGAAATTCAAGGATTCTGTCTCGCTTTTTTACTCGTGGAATGTCATCTAGAGTAAAATATCCACTGGTATTTAGAGAATGGATATGAGGTTGATAATGGCGAGGATTAAGATTTACTTCATCATCACTTCTAACTGGTTCATTTACACTGACTCTTGTGGTAGAGGTCAGAGGAGGCTCTGGCCGAGTCTAGGAAGATTGAGGGTCTGATGAATGTGCTGGAGGAGGATCAACCATTAATAATGGTGGTAT
Organism: Populus euphratica; assembly: GCF_000495115.2. Classification (NCBI taxonomy): domain Eukaryota; kingdom Viridiplantae; phylum Streptophyta; class Magnoliopsida; order Malpighiales; family Salicaceae; genus Populus; species Populus euphratica. The sequence goes on along the minus strand of NW_011499973.1, from coordinate 76,233 downwards.
GGAACAAGTGTTAGAAGAATCATCTTCAATAAAAGATGCTTCAGAGATTACAAGAGTGTCATCATCAGGAGTCCATTCTTTAGATATTTGAATAAGAGGTTCATGAGTTAGGATTTTAGGTATAGTCTGGTGGGAATAAGTAGTTAATAAAGACTGGATAGGGTTGGAAGGTTGGTTTGTCTGAATCATAAGTTGATAAGGGTCCTGAGAGTCTTGAAAAGGGTCATCTGGTTCACGCTTTTTAGATTCAAAAGAACCAGAGGATAAAGAGATGATAGGGGCTGGTGATCTGGGTTTTTTTTGAAAGAGTTGGTATTTAGGTTTTCCCTTTATCATGTTTGGAGAGAGGTTTGAAAAGTTTTTCAGTGTTTGGGTTTCCAAATATTTGAGGTGTGGGAGGTGGAGGTTGGGGGTTGGGGGTTGTAAGAAGGGGAATGTTTAGCCCAATAAGGGTTTGGGTAATAGGAGGTCATCCTAGTTTGTGAAAGTTTAGGGAAGGGTAAAGGCTTTGGTTTGGATTTGGCTAATTCGTTCTGAAGAGACATGAGTTGTATTTTGAGAGACTGAAATTTTTGTTCCTTCTGAGGGTCTACCTGTCTGCCAGTAGAAGCTTGAATGAGTAGATACTCATGAATGGTGGAGATCCTTTGTTGAATTTCAGCACACAATTGTTTGAAATGTAAAATTCTAGAATCAACAGAAACTCTCATCTTTTTCAGATGAGTATGCACCAGGTCACCTTAGATTCAATACGATGGAGCACAGAATTTTGAGCAATGGCATTTTGAGTCTACCAATTGAGAACAACTTCAGCTTGGGTAACTTGTTTTGGGCAGCCATCAGCATCAACGCCTTGAGGATTATGAACTTGGGGAAAAGTACAAACTCTGTCTTTGACTTGTTCTTGGAAAGCAGGAAATCATCATCATAAGGTCTTGTCGGTTGATACATGGTAATTGTGGGGTTGGACTGGAGATGACCAAGAAAGAGGAGTATAGTTGATAAGATAGTCAAATTTTCCAGAGGGTTGGCCTAAAGTGTCAATTGTTCTGTCTCCTTGATTATATCGTGCTTTCAGCTTTTTACCAGAAGATTTCCTTGCATGCTTGGGGGAGTCATCTTCTATGGCTGCATTACAACAACTGTCACAATGACAAGTGTCCTAAAAAACATGATTGTCCTGAGCAAAAGAATAGATGGGGAGGCCTTCTTTAAAGAAGGACTCGACAGGTACTGAAAGAGGATCTGGAATTGGTTGCACCATCGAGATGGAGGAAGAAAAGATTCCTAAGGAGAAGTGGAAGATTCTCTCTTTTAGAAGATAATTTCTACAATTCTATCAGCTTTTTTGGTAAACTCAGTTTCCGTGGATTGTATAGGGACATAGCTTTGATGTAGTTTTTCATAATTGGTAATCCAAGAAGAGGGAAGTAACTTTTATAAGTCCTATTTCAGGATTTATTGCGGGACATGGGTACAGGTGGCTCTTTGATTAGTATCAACAGTGATGAACAAGGCATCATTGGGAGCAGGGAGTACTAAATCAAAGGCATGATTTTAGATCCAATAAACCATTTGATAATGAAGAGTGGCTTGGTAGGTGTCGAAAACTTGATCAGCATCAGTGATCTGTAGTTGGACTTTCAAAAAGCGATGGAGTTGAGGATCATCCAAAGCTATACTGAAGTTGGGATAGAAAATAACAACTATTGTGCCACAATTAAACGTGGTTTCAAGAGATCCAATGCATGCATGTTGATACTCTAGATATCGGGTATCTAGAAGAGCTAATCTTGTTGCAACAGGTAAGCCTTTTCGGCCATGGTAAGATAGGGCTAGACGAATAGCACCAAAATGAATGTGTGTATATCCTTGAGAAATCCATTAGCCTGGAAATTCAAATGGAATTTCAAGAGTAACAAATTGTTCTTAAGAAGTAGTTGGAATCTTATGTTGATAAAAAAAAAGGAAGTTTGAACATATTTCTTTGCCATACGAAAAGGCTGTTTGATGAGAGGTTTAATACTGCGGATAATATAAAGAGACTTTTTGGCAAAAGCATGATAAGGATTGATGAGAGGAAGGTCTGTTTTAGTAATTTTTTATATATCATTTAAAAGATTAACCTCATAGAGATAAGCAAGCTTATTAGATGTAGATTGGAGAATAGAAGGGGAAGGAGGAAGGTGCAAGGAGGAAGAAGAAGCCAGAAGAGAGGAAGATGGAGAAGAAGAGGAGGTTATAGTACTTGTATGGCTAAAAGCCGACACTTTGGAGTAAACTAGTTTAAATGTCAACAAATGAGTTAGGGCATATATTAGAAGACCTCAAGTCCAATAACCTACCTTGTGAATATATATATATATAAAATAATTGTAACAACAAAAAGAAAAAGAAAATCATAATTCTTGAACAAAACATTTCATTAAGAATACTAAGAAGTTATTTTAGAAAATAATTTTTTGATGGAATTTCTGACAAAAAAACTATACAAAAACATTTCTCGTTAAAAAGTATTTATTGGTAAATATTGACTAAACTTATATTTTTTTCAAAACTTTTTATTAGTTATTACTTTGATAATAAAAATAAAAAAGTATAATAATAAAATCTGAAATAAATACATTTATAAAAAAATAAAAATAAAAATTCTTAGTATTGATATTAAATGAAATTATATTTTTTTAATTTAAGTTCAAAATTTAAATATTCATTTTATATTATCAAAATAATTCAAAAAACTAACAAACCTGTCATTTAAAAAAAAATTAATGTAAGATAACTCTCTTTATATTTAATGATAACTTGCAATTTTGGGTTGTATAATATCTAGGGTGATCTAAAATCTTCAATTAATTGAGAATGGACTTAAATAAATCCAAACCCTTAAAAAATCTAGAATTTTTAAAATGAATACCATCAACTAACTTAATACTTTCATTAATTATAACTCTTAATCAATCACTCTGATTTGGGAAAATAATATATCAAATTAATTGAATAGCTAACTATATATTATAATAATAAGGTATAAATTTTAAATGAAAAATCTCACTAAAAAGTTCGATTCTGACACATTAAAGTTGTCAATATGCTTTAATAGACTTGCTAATGATCTAAGAATCCTATTGATATAATTTTTACTTGCTATAAAAATGATTAGAATTTGATATTAAAAATAATAATTATGGTCATTGGATTTTTATTAATCACTTTAATATGCATGTAAAAACCAAGTTAAAAGATAAGAATTATTAAAATCCGTAGAATAGATTAAAGATGAATAATTTTGCTCTAGCTCAATCGTTCTTTTACTCTTCTTTCCTTGGCTCAAAGTTATAGGTTTCTGACATTATAAGAGAGTGAATATTATTAATTGGGTTTTTTTTATTCTTTTAATGTTGATTATTTACAAAAATACCCCTATTTTAAGAAGAAAAAAAAGACAATTGAAAATGTTGTTATTGATGAGTCCACAATGCAATTGAAGGAGGAGAGCTCACGGTAATCATAAAGGTTAGCCTTCAAAACTCTTTGTTCATGACAAAGTGGTTTTAGAGTGAGTTATCAAACTGTGAGATGAGAATTGATGAGATAAAGGGTTTTTAAAAGTGTGGTAACAGTCACTTTTCAAAGTATTTTTTTTACTCGAAAATGTATTAAAATAAGTTCGTGACAAAGTGGTTTTAGAGTAAATTACCAAATCATAAGATGGGAATTGATGAAGAAGGGGGTGTTTAAGAATATGGTAACAACTGTTTTTGAAAATGTTTTTTTAATCAAAAATATTTTAAAACAATATACATTTTTTATTTTTTTTAAATCATGTTAAAATGGACACATCTAAATAATTTTAAAATATAAAAAATAATTTTAAATAAAAAATTATAAATTTTTAAAAATATAATTTTAATAGCATTAACGGACAAAGTAAAAAAAAAAAAAATTGCCTTCGCAACAGGACAAGAACACAATAAAACCAAAAGTAATGAATAGAGAGCAAGAAGGAAATGAGTGCTCCTTTCACCAAGTGAAAGGAATATGAAATTAGTAAGAAACTAGAACTATCCAATGAGAAAGGGAATAATAATAATAATAATAATAATAATAAACTATTAGTATTATTATTAATTAAGTATTTTTTTCTTAAAACAAAGGTAGTTGTTACTAGTCATTACTAGGATGAGGAATTAGTATAATTCTCTTTCCCAGTTTTCTTTAGCCTCTACTTTTATTTTATTTTATTATAGAGAATTAGTTGCGTTGGCATTGCTACTTCTTTGACTAATAGAGTGCTGCCCTAGTTATGTAGAGAAAACATTTTAATTTTTTTTTACAAGATCTGGTATGAACAGTAACAAGGAGAAATAGCCTTTTTTTTAATACATGAGAGAAAAAACACATTTTTCTGGAAATAATTGGTTCAAGTAAAATTAATTCATAATTAACATTAATAAAAATTAAAGCATGCAATTAACCATCTTATTTATTTAATAATAATTTTTATTATATTTTTATTTCTTAAAAAAATGTCAAACAAAAATAATAAATTTATATTTTTCTTAGAATTGACAAATATGAGGATTATAGCTATAAACCATAATTTTTGAGGATTTTAGCATAGTTCAAAAAATATTTAGAGATTTAACACATTTAATCGTGTCATAAATACTAGTTGCGACATGCAAGCCGCATATAACATATGTGACACACGAATCACATATAACAACTGCGACTTAATGATGAGACATAACTAGAAAAAACTTCTTCATTCATTAATTCTCTACAAAAAAGAAAAACCATAATTTGCAAAATTCAAATAAGTAGTTTCCAGCCTTAAAACACAATTCACATATCTTCAATCCTAATTAGCAAAATTATACAAACGATTAATATAATATAACATTTTATTACAATTAACCTAAGTATACATCTATTCATGATTCTTTTAACATATAATCTAACTATATCTAATGATTACCACATTTCATGCATGGGTATGGAGTACCACCCTAACCTTTTCAACTCTAGGATGAGTTTATAGTATCAATGTAGGGGTAAAGAGGACCAATATCACCGTACCTTGTGAACACAACTGGGATGCTCGTGGATAGACCTGCACCACCACCCCAATTAGTCCAACTCGAGGACATGTATCTGTAGGTGTCAACATCAATATCACCCCAGCTTGTAAACAAGCCTAGGACATTCATGGACAAACCACCATCCATAACACTCCCATAATAAACAATTTCATATTTTGTTGATGTCACTTCAAGATGTTCAGCCTCCCTAGCCTTTAAATCTTACCACGACATAAATTGAGTGTAGTGTTAGCCACAATATGTCTAATCTCATTGATGACTTGACAGATAGTTCTTGTTGCTTTTTAAGTCTTTTGTACTAAGTAATAAATCTACATGTATATATTAAAAAGTCATTAGTACTCATCATCTATAATAACATTAAAAATATTTACTAAATGTTTCATGTAAAGTATTATTGCATACCAATTAATTATGTCTCGAATCTTAGGACGCATCATGCATCAGATTACATGGGCGCCTTGAGAAACGGGACCAGGTAGGTGTAATAAAATAACATATAATGGCCAGATACCATCTCATGTAGGTATCTACATTAATAATGAGATATCACTCCTAAAAAACATAATCCCTTCTACCATTTTAAAAATTTAGATAAGAGTATGAATCACCAATTAGTCTTTATCGCACTTATTCTGATGACTCATATCATACAACTCATCACCGATATCAATTTAATTTGATATGTGTTGAGATAGATAAAATTATCACATTACTCGATTCAGACAATACATCTCAACAATATTGAAGTAGTGCAACAAAACTTGTGCTAACCAAAGTTTAGATCCCTTTGAAGTTACTCATAAAGTATTGTGAATAAAATTGATGATATCTAACAAGCTTGGAAAAAATCTGTTTCATAGAATTCTTAATCGTCGCATGTCTATCTGATATAATACACAACATGGTGTGATCACTAATTAAATATCGACAAAGCAAATCTAAAAACCAATTTTAATTATTGTTTGTATGTTCTTTGATAACAACAAAACACAACAAAGAAACTATATTATTGGCATCATAAGCATCTGCAACCAACAAGTCAATATTAATTAGAGGATAACATTATTGAAACTCATCAATTAAAGAACCAAATGCCTAAAATGCTCTCCCAGACATTGTCTTATGGTTAATAATCATTTTATAATCCCAAATGATAATCGCTCTCGGATTTGGGTATTTGACGGCTAGTAGCATTCTACATAAGTTTTGAAATAACTTTTTATAGGTACCAAACAACCACTTCAATATTTTCTAATTAGTCATTCACGCCTTTCAATATGTGATGTCATGCTCATAATGCCTCTCTACATACCTTGAATCGTTGCAACACTCGTACTTATATCCTTTTTTCATAATTATCGACATAACTTGAATAATGAGATCTGAGTCAATTTGACGATGGAGCTACAAAACAAGAGGATTTCAACATGTGTGTATCCCTTTTAATTTTGAAATTTTCCATGAATTAGACATCTAGTGATATCCTCGATGTAAATACCATCTACATCTTAGTTCTTGAGCGCATTGCAACTAAACATAAGTTTTAGTTTAATGATGGACCTTATACTGCAATGAATTTTCATATAGCATCGCTTAATTATATTAATACATTCAGACTTGTTTTTGAATTTTTTTTCCAACCTCCAATTCAAGAACTAATAAGCCTGAATACATGTTATTATCATTACCAGAAAATCAGTGAAAACCAACAAAACTACTAGTGGAATTTTCTATCGGTAATTTTTACAGACAGACATAATTCTGTCTTTAATTTTGTCGGTATGTACCGAGAGACCATTTCCATCGGCAATATAGTTGGTATACATTGACTGACCTATTCTGTCGGTATATACTAACTGATTATATAGATTTTTAAAAAGTTGAAATGGTGTGATGACGTGAAATTTTTTGAGATGATTTTACCAACGAAATGACCAAAGGATTTAAACTGGAATCTCCATATAATGACGTGGCATAATTACTAGTAGACTTACTAATGGAATCACTGACGAAAATGTTTCGTCACTTATTCCATCGATAAAAGCCAATGTATACCCACTCTACTAACTCTCTTTTCCTTTATTTCTCCTTCTTATTCCTTTTCTTCTTCCCCATATCAACTCTCCCCTCCTAACCTATAACCAAGCACCCATCCCAACTCTCCCCCTCTTCTCAACACAAGCACTCAAGTTTCTTATACTTTCGTACGTGGTCACAACATTAATTCTTCGAGCAATTTATTATCAATTTTATCATTTTTTATAAGTAAATCTATCTAACACGACTAAAAGATTGATGTCTTCTCTTAAGTGCAGGAGTGTCGAAGTAATAAATAACCCGGCAAGACCGGGATCGAACCATAGGGAGGTTAATTGTACAAATTATAAACGATAATAGTACAACAACAATAATAATAACAACAACAACAAAAATAATAGTAATAACAA
>NW_011499973.1:44571-63412 GCF_000495115.2 Populus euphratica | reverse complement strand
CTTATCGTAGTGGCTCCAGACTTCTTGGGTACAACTTGGGTAGGACTTACCCATTTGCTGTCAGAAATAGGATAAATGATTTCATTATCTAGAAGCTTAATGACTTCATTTTTCACTACTTCTTTCATATTAGGATTTAGCCTTCGTTGCATTTCTCTAAAGGGTTTAGCATTTTCCTCTAAATAAATTCTGTGTGTACAAATCAAAGGACTAATTCCTTTTATCATCTATGGTCAATGCATTTTTGTGCATTTTCAGAGTTTGTAATAACTTACCTTCTTGATGTGCATTAAGTTTGGAAGAGATTATTACCGGAAAAGTTTCATTTTCTCCCAAAAATGAGTATTTGAGATTGGATGGCAACGGCTTCAAATCAGGTTTTGGTGGTTGAACACTTGAAGGTATGGACTTAATTGGTCGTGGTGGCAATTCCTCAATTTGTGGCCTCCAATTACTTGTCTTTGATTCTTCCTGAAAATAAATCATTTCCAAATCATCAGATTCATCAATCTCAATTTCATTGGAAGTGGTTGGAAATTGATCATGAATTAATTTTTCAGTAAAGTCCACTTCCTGTAAATCATTATCATCTCTAGGTTGCTTGCAAATGTTGAAAATATTCATCTCCAATGTCATGTTTCCAAATGATAGCTTCATCAGTCCATTCCTACAATTAATCAATGCATTAGAAGTTGCAAGAAATGGACGTCCTAAAATAACAGGAAATGAATTACATACTTCAACAGGTTGTGTGTCCAAGACAATAAAATCCACAGGATAAATGAATTTATCGACTTGTACTAACACATCTTCAATTATTCCTCTAGGCACTTTTATAGATCTATCGGCAAGTAAAAGAGTTATAGAAGTTGGTTTTAACTCACCTAGATTGAGACTCTGAAAAACTGAATATGGAAGTAAATTCACACTAGCACCAAGATCAAGTAAGGCTCTTTCAATTTTATGCTCTCCAATAAAGCAAGAAATTGTAGGACAACCAGGGTCTTTATATTTCAAAGCATTATTGTTCTGAAGAATAGCACTTACTTGTTCGGCTAGAAAGGCTTTCTTTTTCACATTCAGTTTCCTCTTCACAGTGCATAGATCTTTCAAAAATTTAGCATAGGAAGGAACCTGTTTAATAGCATCCAGCAAAGGTATATTGATCCTTACCTGTTTGAAAATTTCATAAATTTCAGAATTGTGATTGACTTTCCTTTGTTTGGTCATGGCTTGAGGAAATGGAAGTGCTGGCGGTGAATCAGTCGTTTCTTTGCAATTTTCAGATTCAACCCCTTCCTTACCCTCAGAGATTGACTCATCATCTTTCTCATAAGGTTCAAGAGAGGGTTTTTCAATAACCTTACCACTGCGCAGAGTAGTGACTGATTTGACTTGATCCATGTGTTGGCTTCCGGAACTACTTGCATTTGCATTGTATTGCCCTTTGGGATTTTGTTGTGTTTGAGATGGAAACTTACCTTTCTCTTGGAAACTGAGAGCAGATGTTAATTTAGCAAGAGTATCTTTAAAATCTATCATGTTTTGAGCAAGTTGAGTATTGATTGTCTCTTGCTTTTCAATGAATGCATACAAAGTTTCCTCAAAATTTCTTGTAGGAGGTGGAGCATAAGGAGGTGCATATCCATGAGAATTTTGGAAATTATGGTGTGCTTGAAACGGTGGTTGTGAAGTTTGTGCATTGTCACTCTTCCAACTAAAATTTTGGTGATTTCTCCAACCAGGATTGTATGTTTGGGAGTATGGGTTGTGGTTGGCCCTTTGAAAACTGTTTAAAGCATGGGCTTGTTCATGGAGACATTCTTTAAAAGAAGGCAAGGTTGGACAATCGTTGGTTGAGTGTTCATTTGTTTCACAGATTTGACACACAATGTTTTCAACAGATTTTAATTGACCACTCTTTTTCAATTCTAGTGCCTCGACTTTTCTAGCTAAAGATGCAAACTTGGCTTGAAGGTCATGATCTTCCCTAAGGTTGTACATACCTCCACTAGATGTATGAGGTTGAGTTTTACTCGGTGCCTCATATGTACCCGCGGTGTCCCAATTTTGAGCATTTTCAGCTAACAAGTCTAAGTACTCCATTGCTTCATCAGGGTCTTTATCTTCAAAAGTTCCATTGCACATCAATTCAACCATTTGCCTATCTTTAGGTGTTAACCCTTCATAGAAATGTGAAACCAATCTCCATGTTTCAAAACCATGATGAGGGCAAGTACTAAGCAAGTCTCGATACCTATCCCAACATTGGTAAAATGTTTCTCCTGGTTTTTGAGTGAAAGTGGTGATTTGTCTCTTGAAAGAGTTTGTTCTATGAGATGGAAAAAACTTCTTTAAAAACTGTTGTTGCATTTCATCCCAAGCACGAATGGATCCTGGTCTTAAATTTTGTAGCCATGTTTTAGCTTTATCTTTTAATGAAAAAGGAAAAAGCTTTAATCTAATGGTGTTCATGCTACAATTTAAATTATTATATGTGTTGCAGACCTCCTCAAATTCCCTTAAATGCAAGTATGGATTTTCCAATTCCAAACCATGAAAAGAAGGTAAAAGTTGAATAATACCTGGTTTAAAATTAAAATGAGATGCATCAGGAGGAAAAACTATGCATGATGGTGCACTTGTTCTTGTGGGATTCATGTGGTCTCTAAGTGTTCTAGCACGGTTATTCTCATTATTCTCATTATGAAGTGATTGATTATCTTCTTCGGCCATATTTTCTGAAAATGATGAGGATACCCTACAAAGTCTACCACTTGATGTACGTGACCACACTCTCATGCACGTGTAGGAATAAAATAAAAAGAAGAACAAGAAAGCAAAAGAAGGAGGAAGAAAACAAAATAAAAAGAAACAAAAGAAAAGAAACAAAGTTATATACAAGAAAAGTGAAAAGAGAAAATAAAATAAATACTATAATTTATACAAGAACTTACCTCCCCGGCAACGGCGCCAAAAACTTGACACGACTAAAAGATTGATGTCTTCTCCCAAGTGCAGGAGTGTCGAAGTAATAAATAACCCGGCAAGACCGGGGTCGAACCACAGGGAGGTTAATTGTACAAATTATAAACAACAATTATAAAACAACAATAACAACAACAACAATAGTAATAATAATAATAATAATAATAATAATAATAATAGTAGTAGTAGTACTCATTTGGACTTCTAGAACTCTAGATATGGCCAAAATACTGAACAGTGCTCAGGCTGGAGGACAACTTCGGACTTGTTTATTGTTGCAATAATTTGGACTTGAAAATAGCCTTTGTAGATCTTGGGCTCCATATGAAAGTTGTAGGCCTATATCTTACCTTTCCATCCATATAAAGTGGACCTAAATCTGAGATCTGTAGCTCCAGATATGACCCAATTACCGAACAGTGTTCCGGTTTGGATTGCACCGACATCTCTTCTCTAAGTTTGACCATCTCTTTATCCATGCAATTTAAGTTCTTCAAGTCATCAATCAATCCTTTCATTTATGTGATAGGCCTGCATTAAAAATAGACATTTACCACAAATTAACATTTAAAATGAACATTTACCATAAATTAAAAGTATTTTATATTATTAGATATATTATTATAAAACATGCTTTAGTTAAGGAGTTATTGATACTTCAAGTACAAAATGATGATATAAAACCATGATAAAAATGCACTTTTAAGTACTAATCACTATCCTTTTTAGTTTTAACATTTAAATGTTAATTTTATTATTTTTTATTGTTTTTTAGTATATATATTTTGTTAACGTATGTACTTATTTGATTGTTATTTGTCAAAGAAAGTTGTAGCATGAATATATAATTTTGTAGTTTGTTATGGTTTGTTTTAGATTTTATCAAATTGTTTTTGTTTGTACATTATTAAAACTTTGTTTGAATTACATCGAATTAAATGTGTTATGATGAAATAAATAATAGCTTGTTTAACAAGTCCATTTTATTTTTTATCAATTTTATTGCGGAGTTGTGATTTTTGTAAATTTATATATGTATAAATTTGTATGGACGTCGATAATTGATAATTGATGATGAATATTTAACATGTGTATTTTTTTAGTTTGTTAGATAATGTCAGGACAAACCAATATTTTTGCAATTTTATTTACGCAACATAGTTAATTAATACATGTTGTTGTTATAATTTTATAGAGGTTTGATATAAGTCATGGATGATTGTTCATGAATGAACTTTGAAGAAATCCCTAATTCAAACTTGAAATGATGTCGTTTCATTAAAAAAAAAAGAGGTCAGATGATGCATTATTTTGCACTATGCATTATCTTCTTCGTTTTTTTTTTTTTGAAAAGCTGATTTGGTTACCTACTTTGCAACTGTATTTAATGTATTAACATCCATCAAATTTGACAAAACTTGCCCAAAAAAAATCATAAGACATCCCTCTATGTCTAGGTATGGTCATCACCGGCTCACTGGTAAAGAAACGAACATGATACCACCCCAAAGAGACCAACTCAAGTAACCTGCAGCTGCAGATTTGATAGTGCACTATACCTATTTTGAGCCAATGACTGGGATCCTTCATAATCGAATCAGGGGCTGAAATTTATTCCTTGGTGAAGATAAGGCTACCCTCTTCCATCCCTATAAATAGGAGCAGATTTGATGTTCGGGAGGAGAAAATCGGGTCCAAATTCGGCTAAAAAACCAACATTTTCTAATTTCTGCATATTTCTTCTCTCTTTCTCTCTCCACCGTGTCTTCAGCAGTTGAAGACCCCACATAAGGCTTTCTCCTCCACCAATAGACAGCTATTTAGCCTCCCTATGAACCCAAATCCTCATCAGCGATAAGGGCAACTACTGCGAGGTCCTTCCTCTACCTGCTGCAAATTTTCTTCTCTGCTTCTTCTTTTTTCCTCCGCTATAGGGAACCAACACCATCATCATTTCTTCCTCCAGCTTCGCTTTGAGCAACCAGCACCACCACGCATTGCCAAGACCATCAGCCAACCATCACTACATTTGTAATAAGCCATTACGAATGTCTTTCTCTCCTTTCTCCTTCTCAACCGTGCCTTTAACCACAACCATTGTCATCGCTGACTTGACAACTATCCACTTCACCACACTTCTCCCTCTTCATTGATTGCTTATCCCTTTTCCTCCACAGTTGCAGTAGCCTATCAGCCCCACCATTTTCATTTTCTTTCTTCTCCAGCACCTGCAGTAGCAACATCAGCATCGACCTCCACCACCACAACCGGCTTTACCACCATCATTTCCATCAACCCAGCTCCTCACCAGTGGCAGAGCAGCCACTGTGACCTTCTCTCTCTTCTCCGTCTAGCCTTTCTCTCTCTTTTGCAACTTTTTCTTCTTCCTCCTATAACTGACTTTGGCCACCATCACCTCAGCCAACGCCTCCTAAGCCACCGACCGAACCACCTCATCACATCTAAGACCCCACGCCAGGCAACTTCCTCCTTCTTACTTTGCCTTTTTCTTTCTCGTCATGGCTGCTGCATGCATAATTCATTCTTGCATGCAACAACTAATTAATTAGCCCCTGGTTTGGGCCAGGCAAGTTATGGCCCAGCCCAAGTGGCTGGGTCTGGCTAGGCCTCCATTTAAAAACAAAACAAAAGGAATCCAAAAAACTTCAAAAATCATTTTAAAAAAATTGTGATTTTCTCAAATAATTTTTTATTCATTTTGCATAATATCATGTTATATATTTACACTGTAAAATACAAATCTGGTATTAAAGTACCTAATTTTCTCCAAAATATTTCAAAAAAATTCAAAATATTTTCAAAAATTCTAAAAATATTTTAAATTAATTTCTCTTTTCTAAAACAAACAAAAAATATTTTGTTTTTGTGTATACAACCAAATCCTAAAAATTTTCCAAGCATATCTTCATGAAAACAAAAATTGCATCTTTTTAATGTTTTAAAATGCAAAATGGATATCATAACCAATTTATGATTATCTATTAAGATTTGACCAAAATATCAAAAACTTTTTTCCTACCTTTTTTCTAGAGTCTAGATGTAGACTTTAATATTTATGGGGTATAAAATTACACGATAAAGTACACCCTCAGATATTAAAGATACAATATGTAAATAAATGTAGTGCTAAAATTTAAATTTAAAACGGTTAGGATTTAACCCAATAAGATAGAAACTTTCTCATGAATAGAGATCTGCCTTGAACCTTAGAAAAGACCAACGAATAAAAACCCAACTTAAAAAAAAAATACAAACAACAATGCAACTTATCTTAGATAGGATGCACTGAGGGTGATGCGTATTTTCTTTGCACAACTAATCTCTTACCCAGACTCTTGCAAATCATAGGTTTCTACTAACAATAATACTAAATGATAACTCCTAAATATTAATTATAATTTTATAATTAAATTCTAAAACTCTTCCGAACACAAAACATCTCACACAAAAACATAATAAAAAGCCTATGCTTTTGTGGTGCGTGCACACCCGGCGATAACCATGATAGTGTTATCTTAATAAAGTGCACAAAGTTGGCTGTCCAGCAATATAGACAATTGGTTTGAGTGAACAAAACCCTCTCTTAAACATTTCTCTAGATCAATAAAAAAATGCAGGCTTTGTTTGTTCAATGAACAGCAATGCCTACAGAAAAAAGTTTTCCCTGGAAAAATCGCAATCCAAATCAAAGTAATCTCGGTTTTATGTATGAGGGGCTACAAAGTTATTTTATTGATCCAAACATGTTGATGATTTTTCCCCTCTGGGATCGCACCATCCAAACAAGCAAAGCATAATAAATCATTTAGGAAGATGATAAGGGAACAGAAGACTGATTCCTTTTAAGCTTTTTTGAAGTCATTATCAAAAAACAAGTGATTTGGAACAATATCGGAAGCTATGTCGTTCCTATTTGAATGTTAACTGGAGATACTTGGAGATTATAGCATATTCATTCGAAGTTGCACAGATATGTCGATAACACCTTGAGCTAAATAAAATTGGTTGATGGAAATTATTTGCTTATAATTTGTTGAAATTATTTATAATATCTTACTGTATCAAATGAATAAGGAAATATTCGAATATAGGTTACTAAATTAAAGGATAACAATCCCTCTTTTCATGGATCTGTTTTGCAGTTGAAGGACTTGACAGTAACGGAGCTGAAGCATTACATGACAGCGCACAATCTTCCTGTCACAGGGAAGAAGGAAGTTTTGATAAGCAGGATATTAACTCACTTGGGAAAGTGAGGCTAATCCAGCAGCAGCTCCTTTTCCAGCATCCAGTTGTGGTTTTGCAATGATGGTGATACATCGCACTGTACACCAGTTACATCTTTTAGAGGCTGACTTATCTGCTCTTTGGGAAATTGAAACGCGAGCATGGCAGGCAGCCTTTTGCGCCATTACAATACAGGCCAGCTGAGCTTTTGCGTTTCCTGTGTACAGCAGTTGTATTGTAATGATAAGTATCAGTGCCTAAAAATGCCTTGCTTTTACAAGAGCAGGAGGGATTTGCAGCATTATCATTCAAGGAGTTTTGGAAAAGACATTTTCCATGCCATGCTCTGGACTTTTTATCTCTTTATATATATATATATAATGAGATTCCCCTGTAAAGGGGTTTCTAGTCTGTTTGTTGATTCTGGCTTAAATTCCAGTTCCACGTTTTTCAGCCCATAATCAATCTTAGAAAACAAAACCCTGCCCCCTGGACCTCCAATTTCTCCTATTCAACTTCCACGTTTGTCTGGTCTGTTTTTTATTTTAATATATTTTTAAATAAAAAATAATATATTCTCTGTCAAAGTCAAGTCGGACATTCTCTTTGAAAGTCAAGGTCTGCATCATTTGAGTGGAAAAAAACCACAGTGGAGGAACAACAATATTAGCATAATATTAAACAAAGACTGTGTAACAGTGTTTCACTGCACTGTAGATGACGATTTTGTAATTTTCTTTCAATATTTGTCCTTCAGTCTGCTTTTCAAACTATACACTTTTTATCCCTCATTTTTTTTTTAATAAACTCAGTTTTAGTTAATATCTTTATTTTCTTTACATTTTATTCTTTAATTTGAAATAAAAATAATAATTGAATTTTAGTAGAAAAGAAAAAAAGTTTTGAACCATTAACAAAAAAGAAAAAAAAAAAAGCTTTCTTGTATGATATGACCTTGTAGGCCAATGCATGATTGAATTTTAGCAAAAGAGAAAAATGTTTTTGAACTATTAACCAAAAAAAAAGCTTTCGTGTATGGATGTGACCTTGTAGGCCGATTTGAGTACCCTTTTAAAAATAAACAAGGCCTTTGATGTCTTTTTGTTTTTTTTTTCATATTTTTTAATTTTTAATTTTTAAAATATTTTTTATTTATATTTAAATTAATACCTCTTCTCTATAATTTTTTAGATTGTTTATTTAATTTTTTTAAATAGTGATTTTTAAAAAAATTAATTTTTATGTATTTAATATTTTGCATAGATTATTATAATTCATGTACAATTCTTTTTATATTTTATATAAATAAGATTCATTTTTAAAAAAAATTATTTATTCTTAGTTTAAAAAAGGCGACCTTTGAGATTAAAAAAAAATATGTGCAGTAAAGGAGAAATTTGCATCCACTTTATGTTTTCTAAATAAGTTTTACACTATCAAATTTTGTAAGTGTAGACTAAAATTTTCAATAGTTGACGGCAAACTTGATCTAATTAGTCAAGTTCTTAAGATAAAATGATCAACTAATTAAAATAAATACTAGTATAATATTTGTGATTAAAAATCCATCTCCATCTTGTAATTTAAATTATTATATGAAATTTAAAAATATAATTAAAATAAATTATATTCATTCTTAATAATAATTTGTTAGGTGAAATTTAAAGATATAATTTATATAATTTTATGATTATTAGAAAAAAAAACAGGAAAAAAAAAGGAAATGAAGGCGTGGACTCTATTGACCACTAAGGAAATGAAGGCGAAGACCAAATAATAGAGGTTGTTAGAGTACTAATCGACGCCTGTTGGTATAAAAATCAGTAATTAACGTCACCCTCTGCAACTCGGTACCATAACGACGTAAACATGCATGTGTTGAAAATTAAACTTCGTGGGAAGATTCAAATATGAGGTAAGTGAGTTGTCTTTGTTTTTCTCCGTTTGGATTTCACAGACCATTCAGACTGGCCAGCATCTGGTGAAGTTACTGCATATAATTGGAGCACAAAAAGGAGCCACTGAATCCAGAGTTCCTAGGAGAAAATCAGTGGGAAGCTCTCATTTAACCTTAATCGTGGCTCTAGTGCTGGGTTCTGGTTTCATGCGGAAGACCACGCAGCTCTTTCCCTACTTCAATTACTACTATCAGAAGGCGGCTGTGCCCATGTAAGGAGTGTCTATGAGCATTTGTTAGGAGCATTTTGATCCGAAACTTAGTCTTTGACACACCGTTGCATCTTTCAGTTATAATGACTGCTTGTCACTTGCAGCTTAGTTTTTTTACTTTGGTCAACTATATATATATATATGGCTAACAATCCTTTGGTGTTCTTTTGGAGCACAAGACAAGCTGCAGAAAACGTGAGACAACTCAGCGAAGGAAGTGGACCAAAAATCCATGGCTTACGCGGGCTTGCCAAGAGGACGGAGGTTGCTGTCGGAGAGGAAGCCACTGCTCCAGGTGGCTTCAATGCTGCTGAAGAAAATTAAGGACAGTAAAAAGGATGACACTTCAGCTCCAGAGACTCAGGCCACTGGCAATCACTCTAGGAAGGTTAATGTTAAGGAGTCATTTGTTACTTTTCACGTTAGATATTATTTCCCACTAAATCATATCATAATTAAAATAAGAAGACGATGTTCATTGATAAGATCACTGTTATTAAACATCACTTTCGTTCATCATTTCTTCTTCTTTATTTTCTTTTCCTTTTCCTCTCTTCTCTGGCCTCCTACCATCATAGCCTTTCTGTCTTCGTTCCTCTAACTGGAATCTAGTAAAGTTGGCCTTTTACATGCCATGCTTGAAGCCAGCCAACCTTCATGAAATGATGTTTAGTGACGTTAAAAGCTACGATTCTTAAGCTCTAACGTTACATATTTAAATTATAGAGAAATTAAAAAAAAAACCCTATTATTTAATAATAATCTCAATAAAAAATAAACTAGATATTGATATTTGAACTAATTTTATGCCTAAATCCTTTGTAGAAAAATTAAATTAAAACATTTAATTTTCATAAAAAATAATACAAATACGATATGGTAAAGTTAAATGATAGTGGCCTCTTAACTAAAAATATATAAATAGTAAACTCATTCTTGACAGGCTAATGAGTACGTGTATGGTTAAAAAACAGGTCCAAATATCAATCAACGGCTCAGAGCATCACGACATGATCAATTCAAAATAGTAGCAGATAAATTATGATGTCATTACTTAAAAAGACCTCAAGTCCTATATATATATATAAACACTAATGTAAGATAATTCTCTTTTATATTAAATAATAATTTGCAATTTTGGGTTTTATAATAACTAGGGTGATTTAAAATCTTCAATTAATTGAGAGTGGACTTAAATAAATCCAACCCTTCAAAAATCCAAAAATTTTAAAATGAATATGATCAACTAACCTACATACTTTCATTAATTATAACTCTTAATCAGTCATTCTGATTTGGAAAAATAATATATCAAATTAATTGAATAGCTAACAATATATTATAATAAAAATGCATAAATTTTAGATGAAAAATCTCACTAAAAAACCCGATTCTGACATATTAAAATTGCCAATAAACTTTAATAGATTTTTTAATGATCTAAGGATCCTATTGATATAATTTTTACTTGCCATAAAAGTAACTAGAATTTGATATTAAAAATAATAATTATAATCACTGGATTTTTATAAATCGACTTAATATGCATGTAAGAACCAAGTTAAAAGATAAAAGTTATTGAAAACTTACTGTAGATTTGATTAAAGATGAATAATTTTGCTCTAACTCAATCCTGCTATTACTCTTTTCTCTATAGCTCATAGTTATAGGTTTCTAACATTATAAGAGAGTGAATATTATTAATTGGGTTTTTTTTATTCTCTTAATATTAGTTATTTACAAAAATACTCTTATTTTAAGGGGGGAGATAATTGAAAACATTATTGTTATTGTTGCTGTTTTTATTGTTGTTGTTAAGTTTACAATGCAGTTGAAGGAGAGAATTTGCAGGTGTCATATGAGATAGTTGTCAAAACTCTTTCTTTATGATATAGTTTTAGAGTGAGTTATTTAATTATGAGGCAAGAATTAATGAAATAGAGAGTTTTTAAAAGTATAATAACGGTTTTTTAAAGTAATTTTTTGTCTAAAAATATTAAAATAAGTAATTTTTTTAAAGTAATTTGTGACAAGGTAGTTTTAGAGTGAGTTATCAAACAGTGAGATAAGAATTAATGAAAAAATGAGTGTTTAAGAATATGATAATAGTTGCTTTTTAAAATATTTTTTTTTCTTAGAAATGTATTAAAAAATATATTTTATTATTTTTTTTAAAAAATCATGTTGAAAACAACATATTTAAATAATTTTAAAATATAAAAAAATAATTATAAATAAAAAATTATAAATTTTTAAAAAATATAATTTCAATCACTATCAAATTAAAAAAAAAAAAAACTGTTACCTCCACAAGAGGACAAAAATGCAATAAAACCGAAAAAATATCAAATAAAAGGCAACGAGAAAATGAGTGCTCCTTCACCATGTGAAAGCAATATGAAATTAGTGAGAAATTAGAACCATCTAATATGAGAAGGGGAATAATAATAATAATAATAATCTTATTAGTATTATTATTAATTAAGTTTTTTTTCTTAGACGTCACCAGTATTAAGAAGAATTAGTATAATTCTCTTTGGCAGCTCTCCTTCATCTCTACTTTTATTTCATTTTATTTTATTATGGGGAATTAGTTGTGCCGTCATTGTTGCGTCTTTATCTAGGAGCATGTTGGCAGTTATGTAACGAAAGCATTTTTAAAAATTCTGACAAGATCTAGTACCAACAGTAACTAGAAGAAAAAAAAAAAACAGAAGCTTTTTTTATAAGAAAAAATACATAAGAGAAAAAACATATTTTTATGAAGATAATTGATTTTCAAGTAAAATTAATTTATAATTAACATTAATAAAAAAATAAAGCATGCAATTAACAATTTTAATTATTTAATAATAACTCTTTTATTATTTTTTATTTCTTGAAAACATAAATCCAACAAAAAAAATAATTTTATATATGTTTTTAGGAATAATAAATATGAGTACAACTATAAAATAGATTTTTTTTTTAAATTTTAACATAAGTCAAAAAATATTTAGAGATTTAACACACTTAATCGAATCACAAATACCAGTTGTGACATACAAGCTGCATATAACATACGAGTCACACATAACTTCTATGACTTAATAAAAAGACACAACAAGAGATAACTTTATGTAAAAAAAAACCAAATTTTACAAAATTCAAATAACTAGTTTTCCAACCTTAAAACATAATTCATATGACATCTTTTATCCTAATTAACAAAATTATATAGTCGATTAACATGATATAATATTTTATTACAATTAACCTAAGTATGCATCTATTCATGATTCTCATAACATATAATACAACTATCTAATAATTACCTCATCTCATATATGGGTATCAAGCACCACCCCAACTTTTCCAACTCAAGGATAAGTCTATAACATTCATATAGGGGTAAAGAGGACCAATCTCACCACAACTCGTAGACAGAACTGGGATGCTCATAGGCGAACCTGCACTAGAACTTGCACCACCACTCTAATTAGTCCATCTCAAGGACATGTCTATATAAGTGTCAACATCAATATCACCCCAGCTCGTAGACAGCCTAGACACTCATGAACAAACCACTATCCCTAACACTCCTACAATAAACAATATCATATTCCATTGATATCGCTTCAAGATTCTCAACCTCCCCAACCTTTGAAGTCCATCACGACACAAATCAAGCGTATAGTTAGCCATAATTTATCCAATCTCATTGACACCTTGACAGATAGTTCTTGTTGCTTTCTAAGTCTCTCGTACTAAGTAATAAATTTACATGCATATATTAAAAATTCATTAGTACTCATCATTTATAATAACATTAAAAATATTTACTAAATATTGTATGTAAAGTAGCTGAGACGACCAGAAGATTGATGTCCTCTTCCAAGCGCAGGAGTGTCGAAGTAATAAATAACTTGGCAAGACCGGGGTCGAACCACAGAGAGGTTAATTGTTTAAATTATAAATAACAACAACAACAACAATAGAAGAAGAAGAAGAAGAAGAAGAAGAATTTGATGAGAACTTTGAAATAAAAGATCAATTTAAGGATTAAATAATGATAACAACAAATGTCAAGGTTAGAAGATCTACTAATGGTATTTCAAACAAGTATCACTAATGGTATTTCAAACAAGTATAGTATAAACTCTTATTATTCAATTGAAAACCATACACAAAGGAGATTCCAATCCGATTATAAATTGTTAATATGATTACATTAGTTATCTTATTCGAATAATATTAATACTTGTAAATATTATCAGATATTCATGATTATAACTTATGTTAATAACAAATCAAGTTCATTTCATAGCACAAGTATTATACAACACAAATCTAGATACACCATTTAATAAGTAGAGTATTAAAAGTGAACAAGATAACAAATACAAAACATGTTAGTATCATACATTAAAGTCCATATCGAGTTTACATCATACTTATTCTTACACTATTAGTGTAACATTTTCACCTAGACATAATAAACTTAGTTAAACATAATGAAAGAGAGAAACATAAATAAACAAGATAAGAACATAAAGAAGATAAAAGTTAACTAAATAAATGAAAGGCATAAATAAGATATTAATGAAAGCAAAACTTAAGCATTACAAAAATACAAAGAGAGAAAGTAAGAGCATCATCTTGATATGGAAACCAAGATTCCTAAATGCATGATAAATACCTTTTTTTATAGACCAAAATTTAGAACTATTGATTTGATGACTAATTGTTGAATGGGTGATCATATCTTGACTTGGTGACAATTCTTATTTTCTTATCTAAATAAAACGTCATTGATATCATCAGAATTTGAACTAAACTTCCACATGAAAGTTCTAGGAAATTGTCTCAGCTTTCCAAAAAAAAACATTATGGTTATTTGGACTTCTAGAACTCGAGATATGGGTTGAATACTTAACAGTATCTGGGCTACAGGATGGATTCAGACTTCTATGTTATTGCTAAGATTTGGACTTCCAAACAGCAGAATTGAGTCTTAACTTCCCTATGAAATTTTTAAGCCTGTGTCTTAGCTTTCCATCCATATAAAACAAACCAAAATCTAAGATCTACAAATCTAGATATAACCCAATTATCGAACAATGTTCCAATTTGGATTGCAGCAACATCTATTTTCTAAGTTTAGCCCTCTCTTTGTCCTTTCAATTTCAATACTTCAACTCTTCAATCAATCCTTTTATTTATATGATAAGCCTATATTTAGGATGAACATTTACCATAAATTAAAGGTACCTTATGGTATCAAATTTCTTATTATAAAACATGCTTTAATTAAGGAGTTATTGATACTTTAAGTGCAAAATGATGATATAAAACCTTGATAAAAATGCACTTTTAAATACTAATCACCAATTAATCCGGTAATTCCATATGAATTACCCCATATTTGGTTAACTTCCTTGTTAACCAATAAACCTAATAATTCTCTTAATTACCCAAGAAATCCAGCTAACCCATCTTGGTTGTCACAATCAATCTGATAATTCCACATGAATTACCTAGTACTCGGCTAACCTCATTAATTTGTTAGCTAAATAATTTTGGTATTTTCTTTTAACTTACCAATAATTCTCATTTGTAATAATCACTCAACTTATTCATTTGTTTCAATCTTTTAACATCAAGTAAACACACAACACAGATATTAAAGAAAAACTAATAATTACAAAATAAGGTGATGAATTCCCTACCTAGAATAAATGCATGTGTTAGCACTCCATGTAATTGTCCAGTCCCAACAACTTCCCCTATACCATAATTTTTATCAATAATACAACCAATATCACATCTTTATTTAATTCTCATTCAACTAATATTCTTAAACCAATCATAAGGAATTTTATTTAAGATCCCATACTCTTACCCATTTTCATGTTCTTATAATTTTATTATCAAAACCATCACCCAACAACAATTTCAAGCAAAGATTAAAAATTATCTAATTATGATAAATTTAGCTTAACCAACCCAGAACATTATTTAGTGTTTTAATCATAACTAAAATTGTAAAACTCAGTTTTGGGCATGATTTATCTCTATGAAATGCTAAAACAAAGAAATACAACTTTTATTAAGAAACCAACTTCAAGTTGTTTTGTTTTAAGGCTCAAAATCAACAATCACAATCACCCATTTTTTATAGCTAAAATTTTGGACAATCAAGATTTTCATTACTTAGAAATCCTTTCAACTTCCAACTTATTTTTATGCAAAAACAATATCATCCAAGGTTATTTGGCATCATTAAATCACAAATTCAAATAAATTTTAAAGCAAAACATTCAAACAATTTCTCTACCTCTGTAATATAGCAAGATTAAACCAAAATAAAGAAACTCATTTTTTTGGGATTTCTTTTTTTATTATTATTATTAATACAACAAAATGATGAACCATTCATTTTTTTTTGCTTTATCCTCATGCAATTAAATATATATGACAAACCTTAACAATTAATATTCTTAGATCATTATCACAACAACAATTTCACCATACTAGTTGGAATCCATGACAATCTTCATTAACTAATCAATTTGTCAAAAATACTTATGGCTAGCTTTAAATATGTTTTATTTTCCATATTTCTTTCATTTCAATTTCTTCATGGTTCCACCCCATTTATATCCACACAACCAACAAGTTAGCTTTCTATTCAATCAACATGTTTATATAACAATGTTCTTTACTGTTCTTATACAATAATCATTCTTCCCCTCATATAAAGAATACATAATTAATGTATAATAATATTAATAACAAGAACATATTTTACTATTACATCTTCCTGAAAACTTACACCCACACAATTATAATTTCATCAAAACATGTATTTAATGAAGTTTATTAATTTTTTTCAAAACTAGCAATAAATTCAAAAGGAAATACATCATCAACCCCTGATTATTGTTTTAAACTCAATGGTAAGACTACATATCATAGAGTTGCGCACAATATATCTCAAAATCATATTGATCCAATGGTTAGATCTCTCTAGATCTGAATAAAACCAAGCTAACTTGAAAACAGACAAGCTACTGTTCAACATGACTGAAACCTTGCTGGAGAATACGTTTATGATCATTACCATCAAGATTGAAGACAACATCTATTTGCACCACATATCTAAAAATGAGCATGATCCAATGGTGGACGGGAGAGAAATAAGCGAGCAACTAGAATTGCCCTGCAAAATTATTTCCTTATGTCTTCTATAAAAGTTCAAATGATGATTTTTGTCAAACGGGCTGTGTTCCTTCAAATCCCTTTGTGTGAGAAGAACAATATATCAAAAACTGAGCATGATCCAATAATGGATTCTAGAGATATGGTCACCGAGTATTATTAGTTTCTCCAAATTTTACACTTCTCTCTAGCCGATTTCTTTATTATCTCACTTATTTATTTTTTTAAACTAGTGGCCTTTTATGTTTTAAATGTATATTTTCCCCTAATAACAATTATATCCCTCATTTATGCCTTTATGTATTTTTTTTCATGTAAACTATCTGGTTTATTTCTACTTAAATTGCTAGTCTTTATTGAACTCCGACTGAGATGAGATCTTTTACCAAGGTAGGAAAACATATTAATAGACTTCATGCAAAATTACATCCCAATCCGATGATTAGATTGAGAGCTCTGCTTTCTAAGGTAAAATTGGTCAGTTCATGACTTTTCATAAACAATCTAGATTTTTCTTGTTCAATCTTTATATAAAATCATATCAATTATCATTCTAAACCTTTAAGGTCATTTTATTATTTTGGAATATATTCATTTTAGAATTTCCAACTTTATTTATTTATTAGGCTCATTACCATTTCAAAATAACGTCACTGATTTTTAATAAGTGCTTGCACCTTCAGTCATACCCTTTTCATTAGACTATTCTTTATTATAATGTATTCTTTATTACCTCACTTATTTCCAATAAATATGTTTTTTATTTTTCTTATTATTTTATTCATCAAAACACGTTACTAGTTTCTCTGTCCTTATAAATTCTAAATCAAAATTTATTTTATGGAGGTCATCTCTTCCATTATAAATATCATTATTTATCTATTATTTCTAATCTTGTTTTTCATCACTCATTAAAATATTACCACTTTCAATCTTACGTTTATACGAGGGTTTACATATTTGTATAGTTAAATTATAAATTTTCAGGGTTTCATAAGCAGCACAACCCATTCTCCAATCTCCATCTATCACCAATAACATAAAGATTAATCTCTATTTTTTCTCTTTACTTCATTTGCCTCTGATTTTATTGTCTCCACTCTTCACTCTCTATTCTCTCAACTGGTTTTGCTTGCCACTATAAATGAATCAACAATTATGCCTTTGATTAGTGGTCAAGTTTGCTTGTCGGATTCTTCTTTTTTTTTTTGTAATATTTTATTATATGAAAGAGGGTCATAAGCTATTAATCTTATATCATTTTTTAGTGGTTTGGTAGTTAAATAATCTTGAACTTGCTATTAACTTGCAAAAAAAGGAAATATTTCTAGTGTACAAAATCTAGTAAACACATTATTTGCTGTTAATTTCAATTGGACATTAACTTTTATGTTTTTTTAGAGTCTTCATTAGTTTCTTCATTGCAATTTTGCAATACCTGGTTATGAATTCTAGCTAATATAAGATAGCAAGTAGCGATTATATACCTTGTTGTGCTGATGTGAAATCAAGTTAAAACACAATTTAAAACTATATGATCTCCACATGGCATTTCTCTTTTTGACATGTGTTGTAGCTCATTTAGTTGGTTGACTTCTTTAATGTTGAATACAATTATGCAGAGATTAAAACTATATAATATTATCTTATACATATAATTAGGGGCAAGTGATGCTATTAAGCATTCTAAATATTTATGTGAATGGAACACTCTTATTGTTAGTACGGTAGTTTATTCCTGTGTAAGATAGCATCATATTCTCTCCCTGTTTTTCCCTTGTTTCAGGTCCATCTTATTGTTTCTACCTAGATAGGGTTCATAGGGGATTTTTAAGGTGTAAAGAGGGCCATAAAGGGAAAAATAGTTTATTATATATATATAAAATTAAGGGAGAGTTGGCACTAGTCTCTTTTTTTTTCATGAATAAAAAACATTGCTTTCATAAGGAAGCTTTGCTTATTATATTAGAACATGACTCATTTTGGCACTAGGTTATTTTAGACATGATGTTCATTCAAATGGTTGGTATATGAAGGCCAGACTATGTCATTCGTACAAGTCCAGAGTTTCACATCACAATTGATTAGTACATAAAAGTGCATTTTTATCATGGTTTTATATCATCATTTTGCACTTGAAGTATCAATAACTCCTTAACTAAAGCATGTTTTATAATAATATATCTAAAAATATAAGATACCTTTAATTTGTGGTAAATATTCATTTTAAATACAG